>NW_027194287.1:0-31237 GCF_032444005.1 Ranitomeya imitator
TTTTTGGTGGTTTCTTGTTCAGTCCATAGGCCTACATCATGTGGCAAACCGGTGAGCATGTGGCTCTCTTATTATAGGAGATACCTGAAAACATATCACACTTTTCATCATAGTGCTTTTACCAATGCATAAAATGCATGGAGAAGTCATTTCGAATGACTGGTCCTCAGTGTTGTGAGAACGATGACTGGTTAAAATTTTTGGTGGTTTCTTGTTCAGTCCATAGGCCGACATCATGTGGCAAACCGGTGAGCATGTGGCTCTATTAGTATAGGAGATACCTGAAAACATATCACACTTTTCATCAGTGCTTTTACCAATGCATAAAATGCATGGAGAAGTCATTTCGAATGACTGGTCCTCAGTGTTGTGAGAACGATGACTGGTTAAAATTTTTGGTGGTTTCTTGTTCAGTCCATAGGCCTACATCATGTGGCAAACCGGTGAGCATGTGGCTCTATTAGTATAGGAGATACCTGAAAACATATCACACTTTTCATCAGTGCTTTTACCAATGCATAAAATGCATGGAGAAGTCATTTCGAATGACTGGTCCTCAGTGTTGTGAGAACGATGACTGGTTAAAATTTTTGGTGGTTTCTTGTTCAGTCCATAGGCCTACATCATGTGGCAAACCGGTGAGCATGTGGCTCTATTAGTATAGGAGATACCTGAAAACATATCACACTTTTCATCATAGTGCTTTTACCAATGCATAAAATGCATGGAGAAGTCATTTCGAATGACTGGTCCTCAGTGTTGTGAGAACGATGACTGGTTAAAATTTTTGGTGGTTTCTTGTTCAGTCCATTAGCCTACATCATGTGGCAAACCGGTGAGCATGTGGCTCTATTAGTATAGGAGATACCTGAAAACATATCACACTTTTCATCATAGTGCTTTTACCAATGCATAAAATGCATGGAGAAGTCATTTCGAATGACTGGTCCTCAGTGTTGTGTGAACGATGACTGGTTAAAATTTTTGGTGGTTTCTTGTTCAGTCCATTAGCCTACATCATGTGGCAAACCGGTGAGCATGTGGCTCTATTAGTATAGGAGATACCTGAAAACATATCACACTTTTCATCATAGTGCTTTTACCAATGCATAAAATGCATGGAGAAGTCATTTCGAATGACTGGTCCTCAGTGTTGTGAGAACGATGACTGGTTAAAATTTTTGGTGGTTTCTTGTTCAGTCCATAGGCCTACATCATGTGGCAAACCGGTGAGCATGTGGCTCTATCAGTATAGGAGATACCTGAAAACATATCACACTTTTCATCATAGTGCTTTTACCAATGCATAAAATGCATGGAGAAGTCATTTCGAATGACTGGTCCTCAGTGTTGTGAGAACGATGACTGGTTAAAATTTTTGGTGGTTTCTTGTTCAGTCCATAGGCCTACATCATGTGGCAAACCGGTGAGCATGTGGCTCTATTAGTATAGGAGATACCTGAAAACATATCACACTTTTCATCATAGTGCTTTTACCAATGCATAAAATGCATGGAGAAGTAATTTCGAATGACTGGTCCTCAGTGTTGTGAGAACGATGACTGGTTAAAATTTTTGGTGGTTTCTTGTTCAGTCCATAGGCCTACATCATGTGGGAAACCGGTGAGCATGTGGCTCTATTAGTATAGGAGATACCTGAAAACATATCACACTTTTCATCATAGTGCTTTTACCAATGCATAAAATGCATGGAGAAGTCATTTCGAATGACTGGTCCTCAGTGTTGTGAGAACGATGACTGGTTAAAATTTTTGGTGGTTTCTTGTTCAGTCCATAGGCCTACATCATGTGGCAAACCGGTGAGCATGTGGCTCTATTAGTATAGGAGATATCTGAAAACATATCACACTTTTCATCATAGTGCTTTTACCAATGCATAAAATGCATGGAGAAGTCATTTCGGATGACTGGTCCTCAGTGTTGTGAGAACGATGACTGGTTAAAATTTTTGGTGGTTTCTTGTTCAGTCCATAGGCCTACATCATGTGGCAAACCGGTGAGCATGTGGCTCTATTAGTATAGGAGATACCTGAAAACATATCACACTTTTCATCATAGTGCTTTTACCAATGCATAAAATGCCTGGAGAAGTCATTTCGAATGACTGGTCCTCAGTGTTGTGAGAACGATGACTGGTTAAAATTTTTGGTGGTTTCTTGTTCAGTCCATAGGCCTACATCATGTGGCAAACCGGTGAGCATGTGGCTCTATTAGTATAGGAGATACCTGAAAACATATCACACTTTTCATCATAGTGCTTTTACCAATGCATAAAATGCATGGAGATATCATTTCGAATGACTGGTCCTCAGTGTTGTGAGAACGATGACTGGTTAAAATTTTTGGTGGTTTCTTGTTCAGTCCATAGGCCTACATCATGTGGCAAACCGGTGAGCATGTGGCTCTATTAGTATAGGAGATACCTGAAAACATATCACACTTTTCATCAGTGCTTTTACCAATGCATAAAATGCATGGAGAAGTCATTTCGAATGACTGGTCCTCAGTGTTGTGAGAACGATGACTGGTTAAAATTTTTGGTGGTTTCTTGTTCAGTCCATAGGCCTACATCATGTGGCAAACCGGTGAGCATGTGGCTCTATTAGTATAGGAGATATCTGAAAACATATCACACTTTTCATCATAGTGCTTTTACCAATGCATAAAATGCATGGAGAAGTCATTTCGAATGACTGGTCCTCAGTGTTGTGAGAACGATGACTGGTTAAAATTTTTGGTGGTTTCTTGTTCAGTCCATAGGCCTACATCATGTGGCAAACCGGTGAGCATGTGGCTCTATTAGTATAGGAGATACCTGAAAACATATCACACTTTTCATCATAGTGCTTTTACCAATGCATAAAATGCATGGAGAAGTCATTTCGAATGACTGCTCCTCAGTGTTGTGAGAACGATGACTGGTTAAAATTTTTGGTGGTTTCTTGTTCAGTCCATTAGCCTACATCATGTGGCAAACCGGTGAGCATGTGGCTCTATTAGTATAGGAGATACCTGAAAACATATCACACTTTTCATCATAGTGCTTTTACCAATGCATAAAATGCATGGAGAAGTCATTTCGAATGACTGGTCCTCAGTGTTGTGAGAACGATGGCTGGTTAAAATTTTTGGTGGTTTCTTGTTCAGTCCATAGGCCTACATCATGTGGCAAACCGGTGAGCAAGTGGCTCTATTAGTATAGGAGATACCTGAAAACATATCACACTTTTCATCATAGTGCTTTTACCAATGCATAAAATGCATGGAGAAGTCATTTCGAATGACTGGTCCTCAGTGTTGTGAGAACGATGACTGGTTAAAATTTTTGGTGGTTTCTTGTTCAGTCCATAGGCCTACATCATGTGGCAAACCGGTGAGCATGTGGCTCTATTAGTATAGGAGATACCTGAAAATATATCACACTTTTCATCATAGTGCTTTTACCAATGCATAAAATGACTGGAGAAGTCATTTCGAATGACTGGTCCTCAGTGTTGTGAGAACGATGACTGGTTAAAATTTTGGTGGTTTCTTGTTCAGTCCATAGGCCTACATCATGTGGCAAACCGGTGAGCATGTGGCTCTATTAGTATAGGAGATACCTGAAAACATATCACACTTTTCATCATAGTGCTTTTACCAATGCATAAAATGCATGGAGAAGTCATTTCGAATGACTGGTCCTCAGTGTTGTGAGAACGATGACTGGTTAGAATTTTTGGTGGTTTCTTGTTCAGTCCATAGGCCTACATCATGTGGCAAACCGGTGAGCATGTGGCTCTATTAGTATAGGAGATACCTGAAAACATATCACACTTTTCATCATAGTGCTTTTACCAATGCATAAAATGCATGGAGAAGTCATTTCGAATGACTGGTCCTCAGTGTTGTGAGAACGATGACTGGTTAAAATTTTTGGTGGTTTCTTGTTCAGTCCATAGGCCTACATCATGTGGCAAACCGGTGAGCATGTGGCTCTATTAGTATAGGAGATACCTGAAAACATATCACACTTTTCATCATAGTGCTTTTACCAATGCATAAAATGCATGGAGAAGTCATTTCGAATGACTGGTCCTCAGTGTTGTGAAAACGATGACTGGTTAAAATTTTTGGTGGTTTCTTGTTCAGTCCATAGGCCTACATCATGTGGCAAACCGGTGAGCATGTGGCTCTATTAGTATAGGAGATACCTGAAAACATATCACACTTTTCATCATAGTGCTTTTACCAATGCATAAAATGCATGGAGAAGTCATTTCGAATGACTGGTCCTCAGTGTTGTGAGAACGATGACTGGTTAAAATTTTTGGTGGTTTCTTGTTCAGTCCATAGGCCTACATCATGTGGGAAACCGGTGAGCATGTGGCTCTATTAGTATAGGAGATACCTGAAAACATATCACACTTTTCATCATAGTGCTTTTACCAATGCATAAAATGCCTGGAGAAGTCATTTCGAATGACTGGTCCTCAGTGTTGTGAGAACGATGACTGGTTAAAATTTTTGGTGGTTTCTTGTTCAGTCCATTAGCCTACATCATGTGGCAAACCGGTGAGCATGTGGCTCTATTAGTATAGGAGATACCTGAAAACATATCACACTTTTCATCATAGTGCTTTTACCAATGCATAAAATGCATGGAGAAGTCATTTCGAATGACTGGTCCTCAGTGTTGTGAGAACGATGACTGGTTAAAATTTTTGGTGGTTTCTTGTTCAGTCCACAGGCCTACATCATGTGGCAAACCGGTGAGCATGTGGCTCTATTAGTATAGGAGATACCTGAAAACATATCACACTTTTCATCATAGTGCTTTTACCAATGCATAAAATGCATGGAGAAGTCATTTCGAATGACTGGTCCTCAGTGTTGTGAGAACGATGACTGGTTAAAATTTTTGGTGGTTTCTTGTTCAGTCCATAGGCCTACATCATGTGGCAAACCGGTGAGCATGTGGCTCTATTAGTATAGGAGATACCTGAAAACATATCACACTTTTCATCATAGTGCTTTTACCAATGCATAAAATGCATGGAGAAGTCATTTCGAATGACTGGTCCTCAGTGTTGTGAGAACGATGACTGGTTAAAATTTTTGGTGGTTTCTTGTTCAGTCCATAGGCCTACATCATGTGGCAAACTGGTGAGCATGTGGCTCTATTAGTATAGGAGATACCTGAAAACATATCACACTTTTCATCACAGTGCTTTTACCAATGCATAAAATGCATGGAGAAGTCATTTCGAATGACTGGTCCTCAGTGTTGTGAGAACGATGACTGGTTAAAATTTTTGGTGGTTTCTTGTTCAGTCCATAGGCCTACATCATGTGGCAAACCGGTGAGCATGTGGCTCTATTAGTATAGGAGATACCTGAAAACATATCACACTTTTCATCATAGTGCTTTTACCAATGCATAAAATGCATGGAGAAGTCATTTCGAATGACTGGTCCTCAGTGTTGTGAGAACGATGACTGGTTAAAATTTTTGGTGGTTTCTTGTTCAGTCCATAGGCCTACATCATGTGGCAAACCGGTGAGCATGTGGCTCTATTAGTATAGGAGATACCTGAAAACATATCACACTTTTCATCATAGTGCTTTTACCAATGCATAAAATGCATGGAGTAGTCATTTCGAATGACTGGTCCTCAGTGTTGTGAGAACGATGACTGGTTAAAATTTTTGGTGGTTTCTTGTTCAGTCCATAGGCCTACATCATGTGGCAAACCGGTGAGCATGTGGCTCTATTAGTATAGGAGATACCTGAAAACATATCACACTTTTCATCATAGTGCTTTTACCAATGCATAAAATGCATGGAGAAGTCATTTCGAATGACTGGTCCTCAGTGTTGTGAGAACGATGACTGGTTAAAATTTTTGGTGGTTTCTTGTTCAGTCCATAGGCCTACATCATGTGGCAAACCGGTGAGCATGTGGCTCTATTAGTATAGGAGATACCTGAAAACATATCACACTTTTCATCATAGTGCTTTTACCAATGTATAAAATGCATGGAGAAGTCATTTCGAATGACTGGTCCTCAGTGTTGTGAGAACGATGACTGGTTAAAATTTTTGGTGGTTTCTTGTTCAGTCCATAGGCCTACATCATGTGGCAAACCGGTGAGCATGTGGCTCTATTAGTATAGGAGATACCTGAAAACATATCACACTTTTCATCATAGTGCTTTTACCAATGCATAAAATGCATGGAGAAGTCATTTCGAATGACTGGTCCTCAGTGTTGTGAGAACGATGACTGGTTAAAATTTTTGGTGGTTTCTTGTTCAGTCCATAGGCCTACATCATGTGGCAAACCGGTGAGCATGTGGCTCTATTAGTATAGGAGATACCTGAAAACATATCACACTTTTCATCATAGTGCTTTTACCAATGCATAAAATGCATGGAGAAGTCATTTCGAATGACTGGTCCTCAGTGTTGTGAGAACGATGACTGGTTAAAATTTTTGGTGGTTTCTTGTTCAGTCCATTAGCCTACATCATGTGGCAAACCGGTGAGCATGTGGCTCTATTAGTATAGGAGATACCTGAAAACATATCACACTTTTCATCATAGTGCTTTTACCAATGCATAAAATGCATGGAGAAGTCATTTCGAATGACTGGTCCTCAGTGTTGTGAGAACGATGACTGGTTAAAATTTTTGGTGGTTTCTTGTTCAGTCCACAGGCCTACATCATGTGGCAAACCGGTGAGCATGTGGCTCTATTAGTATAGGAGATACCTGAAAACATATCACACTTTTCATCATAGTGCTTTTACCAATGCATAAAATGCATGGAGAAGTCATTTCGAATGACTGGTCCTCAGTGTTGTGAGAACGATGACTGGTTAAAATTTTTGGTGGTTTCTTGTTCAGTCCATAGGCCTACATCATGTGGCAAACCGGTGAGCATGTGGCTCTATTAGTATAGGAGATACCTGAAAACATATCACACTTTTCATCATAGTGCTTTTACCAATGCATAAAATGCATGGAGAAGTCATTTCGAATGACTGGTCCTCAGTGTTGTGAGAACGATGACTGGTTAAAATTTTTGGTGGTTTCTTGTTCAGTCCATAGGCCTACATCATGTGGCAAACTGGTGAGCATGTGGCTCTATTAGTATAGGAGATACCTGAAAACATATCACACTTTTCATCATAGTGCTTTTACCAATGCATAAAATGCATGGAGAAGTCATTTCGAATGACTGGTCCTCAGTGTTGTGAGAACGATGACTGGTTAAAATTTTTGGTGGTTTCTTGTTCAGTCCATAGGCCTACAACATGTGGCAAACCGGTGAGCATGTGGCTCTATTAGTATAGGAGATACCTGAAAACATATCACACTTTTCATCATAGTGCTTTTACCAATGCATAAAATGCATGGAGAAGTCATTTCGAATGACTGGTCCTCAGTGTTGTGAGAACGATGACTGGTTAAAATTTTTGATGGTTTCTTGTTCAGTCCATAGGCCTACATCATGTGGCAAACCGGTGAGCATGTGGCTCTATTAGTATAGGAGATACCTGAAAACATATCACACTTTTCATCTTAGTGCTTTTACCAATGCATAAAATGCATGGAGAAGTCATTTCGAATGACTGGTCCTCAGTGTTGTGAGAACGATGACTGGTTAAAATTTTTGGTGGTTTCTTGTTCAGTCCATAGGCCTACAACATGTGGCAAACCGGTGAGCATGTGGCTCTATTAGTATAGGAGATACCTGAAAACATATCACACTTTTCATCATAGTGCTTTTACCAATGCATAAAATGCATGGAGAAGTCATTTCGAATGACTGGTCCTCAGTGTTGTGAGAACGATGACTGGTTAAAATTTTTGGTGGTTTCTTGTTCAGTCCATAGGCCTACATCATGTGGCAAACCGGTGAGCATGTGGCTCTATTAGTATAGGAGATGCCTGAAAACATATCACACTTTTCATCATAGTGCTTTTACCAATGCATAAAATGCATGGAGAAGTTATTTCGAATGACTGGTCCTCAGTGTTGTGAGAATGATGACTGGTTAAAATTTTTGGTGGTTTCTTGTTCAGTCCATAGGCCTACATCATGTGGCAAACCGGTGAGCATGTGGCTCTCTTATTATAGGAGATACCTGAAAACATATCACACTTTTCATCATAGTGCTTTTACCAATGCATAAAATGCATGGAGAAGTCATTTCGAATGACTGGTCCTCAGTGTTGTGAGAACGATGACTGGTTAAAATTTTTGGTGGTTTCTTGTTCAGTCCATAGGCCGACATCATGTGGCAAACCGGTGAGCATGTGGCTCTATTAGTATAGGAGATACCTGAAAACATATCACACTTTTCATCAGTGCTTTTACCAATGCATAAAATGCATGGAGAAGTCATTTCGAATGACTGGTCCTCAGTGTTGTGAGAACGATGACTGGTTAAAATTTTTGGTGGTTTCTTGTTCAGTCCATAGGCCTACATCATGTGGCAAACCGGTGAGCATGTGGCTCTATTAGTATAGGAGATACCTGAAAACATATCACACTTTTCATCAGTGCTTTTACCAATGCATAAAATGCATGGAGAAGTCATTTCGAATGACTGGTCCTCAGTGTTGTGAGAACGATGACTGGTTAAAATTTTTGGTGGTTTCTTGTTCAGTCCATAGGCCTACATCATGTGGCAAACCGGTGAGCATGTGGCTCTATTAGTATAGGAGATACCTGAAAACATATCACACTTTTCATCATAGTGCTTTTACCAATGCATAAAATGCATGGAGAAGTCATTTCGAATGACTGGTCCTCAGTGTTGTGAGAACGATGACTGGTTAAAATTTTTGGTGGTTTCTTGTTCAGTCCATTAGCCTACATCATGTGGCAAACCGGTGAGCATGTGGCTCTATTAGTATAGGAGATACCTGAAAACATATCACACTTTTCATCATAGTGCTTTTACCAATGCATAAAATGCATGGAGAAGTCATTTCGAATGACTGGTCCTCAGTGTTGTGAGAACGATGACTGGTTAAAATTTTTGGTGGTTTCTTGTTCAGTCCATTAGCCTACATCATGTGGCAAACCGGTGAGCATGTGGCTCTATTAGTATAGGAGATACCTGAAAACATATAACACTTTTCATCATAGTGCTTTTACCAATGCATAAAATGCATGGAGAAGTCATTTCGAATGACTGGTCCTCAGTGTTGTGAGAACGATGACTGGTTAAAATTTTTGGTGGTTTCTTGTTCAGTCCATAGGCCTACATCATGTGGCAAACCGGTGAGCATGTGGCTCTATCAGTATAGGAGATACCTGAAAACATATCACACTTTTCATCATAGTGCTTTTACCAATGCATAAAATGCATGGAGAAGTCATTTCGAATGACTGGTCCTCAGTGTTGTGAGAACGATGACTGGTTAAAATTTTTGGTGGTTTCTTGTTCAGTCCATAGGCCTACATCATGTGGCAAACCGGTGAGCATGTGGCTCTATTAGTATAGGAGATACCTGAAAACATATCACACTTTTCATCATAGTGCTTTTACCAATGCATAAAATGCATGGAGAAGTAATTTCGAATGACTGGTCCTCAGTGTTGTGAGAACGATGACTGGTTAAAATTTTTGGTGGTTTCTTGTTCAGTCCATAGGCCTACATCATGTGGGAAACCGGTGAGCATGTGGCTCTATTAGTATAGGAGATACCTGAAAACATATCACACTTTTCATCATAGTGCTTTTACCAATGCATAAAATGCATGGAGAAGTCATTTCGAATGACTGGTCCTCAGTGTTGTGAGAACGATGACTGGTTAAAATTTTTGGTGGTTTCTTGTTCAGTCCATAGGCCTACATCATGTGGCAAACCGGTGAGCATGTGGCTCTATTAGTATAGGAGATATCTGAAAACATATCACACTTTTCATCATAGTGCTTTTACCAATGCATAAAATGCATGGAGAAGTCATTTCGGATGACTGGTCCTCAGTGTTGTGAGAACGATGACTGGTTAAAATTTTTGGTGGTTTCTTGTTCAGTCCATAGGCCTACATCATGTGGCAAACCGGTGAGCATGTGGCTCTATTAGTATAGGAGATACCTGAAAACATATCACACTTTTCATCATAGTGCTTTTACCAATGCATAAAATGCCTGGAGAAGTCATTTCGAATGACTGGTCCTCAGTGTTGTGAGAACGATGACTGGTTAAAATTTTTGGTGGTTTCTTGTTCAGTCCATAGGCCTACATCATGTGGCAAACCGGTGAGCATGTGGCTCTATTAGTATAGGAGATACCTGAAAACATATCACACTTTTCATCATAGTGCTTTTACCAATGCATAAAATGCATGGAGATATCATTTCGAATGACTGGTCCTCAGTGTTGTGAGAACGATGACTGGTTAAAATTTTTGGTGGTTTCTTGTTCAGTCCATAGGCCTACATCATGTGGCAAACCGGTGAGCATGTGGCTCTATTAGTATAGGAGATACCTGAAAACATATCACACTTTTCATCAGTGCTTTTACCAATGCATAAAATGCATGGAGAAGTCATTTCGAATGACTGGTCCTCAGTGTTGTGAGAACGATGACTGGTTAAAATTTTTGGTGGTTTCTTGTTCAGTCCATAGGCCTACATCATGTGGCAAACCGGTGAGCATGTGGCTCTATTAGTATAGGAGATATCTGAAAACATATCACACTTTTCATCATAGTGCTTTTACCAATGCATAAAATGCATGGAGAAGTCATTTCGAATGACTGGTCCTCAGTGTTGTGAGAACGATGACTGGTTAAAATTTTTGGTGGTTTCTTGTTCAGTCCATAGGCCTACATCATGTGGCAAACCGGTGAGCATGTGGCTCTATTAGTATAGGAGATACCTGAAAACATATCACACTTTTCATCATAGTGCTTTTACCAATGCATAAAATGCATGGAGAAGTCATTTCGAATGACTGCTCCTCAGTGTTGTGAGAACGATGACTGGTTAAAATTTTTGGTGGTTTCTTGTTCAGTCCATTAGCCTACATCATGTGGCAAACCGGTGAGCATGTGGCTCTATTAGTATAGGAGATACCTGAAAACATATCACACTTTTCATCATAGTGCTTTTACCAATGCATAAAATGCATGGAGAAGTCATTTCGAATGACTGGTCCTCAGTGTTGTGAGAACGATGGCTGGTTAAAATTTTTGGTGGTTTCTTGTTCAGTCCATAGGCCTACATCATGTGGCAAACCGGTGAGCAAGTGGCTCTATTAGTATAGGAGATACCTGAAAACATATCACACTTTTCATCATAGTGCTTTTACCAATGCATAAAATGCATGGAGAAGTCATTTCGAATGACTGGTCCTCAGTGTTGTGAGAACGATGACTGGTTAAAATTTTTGGTGGTTTCTTGTTCAGTCCATAGGCCTACATCATGTGGCAAACCGGTGAGCATGTGGCTCTATTAGTATAGGAGATACCTGAAAATATATCACACTTTTCATCATAGTGCTTTTACCAATGCATAAAATGACTGGAGAAGTCATTTCGAATGACTGGTCCTCAGTGTTGTGAGAACGATGACTGGTTAAAATTTTTGGTGGTTTCTTGTTCAGTCCATAGGCCTACATCATGTGGCAAACCGGTGAGCATGTGGCTCTATTAGTATAGGAGATACCTGAAAACATATCACACTTTTCATCATAGTGCTTTTACCAATGCATAAAATGCATGGAGAAGTCATTTCGAATGACTGGTCCTCAGTGTTGTGAGAACGATGACTGGTTAGAATTTTTGGTGGTTTCTTGTTCAGTCCATAGGCCTACATCATGTGGCAAACCGGTGAGCATGTGGCTCTATTAGTATAGGAGATACCTGAAAACATATCACACTTTTCATCATAGTGCTTTTACCAATGCATAAAATGCATGGAGAAGTCATTTCGAATGACTGGTCCTCAGTGTTGTGAGAACGATGACTGGTTAAAATTTTTGGTGGTTTCTTGTTCAGTCCATAGGCCTACATCATGTGGCAAACCGGTGAGCATGTGGCTCTATTAGTATAGGAGATACCTGAAAACATATCACACTTTTCATCATAGTGCTTTTACCAATGCATAAAATGCATGGAGAAGTCATTTCGAATGACTGGTCCTCAGTGTTGTGAAAACGATGACTGGTTAAAATTTTTGGTGGTTTCTTGTTCAGTCCATAGGCCTACATCATGTGGCAAACCGGTGAGCATGTGGCTCTATTAGTATAGGAGATACCTGAAAACATATCACACTTTTCATCATAGTGCTTTTACCAATGCATAAAATGCATGGAGAAGTCATTTCGAATGACTGGTCCTCAGTGTTGTGAGAACGATGACTGGTTAAAATTTTTGGTGGTTTCTTGTTCAGTCCATAGGCCTACATCATGTGGGAAACCGGTGAGCATGTGGCTCTATTAGTATAGGAGATACCTGAAAACATATCACACTTTTCATCATAGTGCTTTTACCAATGCATAAAATGCCTGGAGAAGTCATTTCGAATGACTGGTCCTCAGTGTTGTGAGAACGATGACTGGTTAAAATTTTTGGTGGTTTCTTGTTCAGTCCATTAGCCTACATCATGTGGCAAACCGGTGAGCATGTGGCTCTATTAGTATAGGAGATACCTGAAAACATATCACACTTTTCATCATAGTGCTTTTACCAATGCATAAAATGCATGGAGAAGTCATTTCGAATGACTGGTCCTCAGTGTTGTGAGAACGATGACTGGTTAAAATTTTTGGTGGTTTCTTGTTCAGTCCACAGGCCTACATCATGTGGCAAACCGGTGAGCATGTGGCTCTATTAGTATAGGAGATACCTGAAAACATATCACACTTTTCATCATAGTGCTTTTACCAATGCATAAAATGCATGGAGAAGTCATTTCGAATGACTGGTCCTCAGTGTTGTGAGAACGATGACTGGTTAAAATTTTTGGTGGTTTCTTGTTCAGTCCATAGGCCTACATCATGTGGCAAACCGGTGAGCATGTGGCTCTATTAGTATAGGAGATACCTGAAAACATATCACACTTTTCATCATAGTGCTTTTACCAATGCATAAAATGCATGGAGAAGTCATTTCGAATGACTGGTCCTCAGTGTTGTGAGAACGATGACTGGTTAAAATTTTTGGTGGTTTCTTGTTCAGTCCATAGGCCTACATCATGTGGCAAACTGGTGAGCATGTGGCTCTATTAGTATAGGAGATACCTGAAAACATATCACACTTTTCATCACAGTGCTTTTACCAATGCATAAAATGCATGGAGAAGTCATTTCGAATGACTGGTCCTCAGTGTTGTGAGAACGATGACTGGTTAAAATTTTTGGTGGTTTCTTGTTCAGTCCATAGGCCTACATCATGTGGCAAACCGGTGAGCATGTGGCTCTATTAGTATAGGAGATACCTGAAAACATATCACACTTTTCATCATAGTGCTTTTACCAATGCATAAAATGCATGGAGAAGTCATTTCGAATGACTGGTCCTCAGTGTTGTGAGAACGATGACTGGTTAAAATTTTTGGTGGTTTCTTGTTCAGTCCATAGGCCTACATCATGTGGCAAACCGGTGAGCATGTGGCTCTATTAGTATAGGAGATACCTGAAAACATATCACACTTTTCATCATAGTGCTTTTACCAATGCATAAAATGCATGGAGTAGTCATTTCGAATGACTGGTCCTCAGTGTTGTGAGAACGATGACTGGTTAAAATTTTTGGTGGTTTCTTGTTCAGTCCATAGGCCTACATCATGTGGCAAACCGGTGAGCATGTGGCTCTATTAGTATAGGAGATACCTGAAAACATATCACACTTTTCATCATAGTGCTTTTACCAATGCATAAAATGCATGGAGAAGTCATTTCGAATGACTGGTCCTCAGTGTTGTGAGAACGATGACTGGTTAAAATTTTTGGTGGTTTCTTGTTCAGTCCATAGGCCTACATCATGTGGCAAACCGGTGAGCATGTGGCTCTATTAGTATAGGAGATACCTGAAAACATATCACACTTTTCATCATAGTGCTTTTACCAATGTATAAAATGCATGGAGAAGTCATTTCGAATGACTGGTCCTCAGTGTTGTGAGAACGATGACTGGTTAAAATTTTTGGTGGTTTCTTGTTCAGTCCATAGGCCTACATCATGTGGCAAACCGGTGAGCATGTGGCTCTATTAGTATAGGAGATACCTGAAAACATATCACACTTTTCATCATAGTGCTTTTACCAATGCATAAAATGCATGGAGAAGTCATTTCGAATGACTGGTCCTCAGTGTTGTGAGAACGATGACTGGTTAAAATTTTTGGTGGTTTCTTGTTCAGTCCATAGGCCTACATCATGTGGCAAACCGGTGAGCATGTGGCTCTATTAGTATAGGAGATACCTGAAAACATATCACACTTTTCATCATAGTGCTTTTACCAATGCATAAAATGCATGGAGAAGTCATTTCGAATGACTGGTCCTCAGTGTTGTGAGAACGATGACTGGTTAAAATTTTTGGTGGTTTCTTGTTCAGTCCATTAGCCTACATCATGTGGCAAACCGGTGAGCATGTGGCTCTATTAGTATAGGAGATACCTGAAAACATATCACACTTTTCATCATAGTGCTTTTACCAATGCATAAAATGCATGGAGAAGTCATTTCGAATGACTGGTCCTCAGTGTTGTGAGAACGATGACTGGTTAAAATTTTTGGTGGTTTCTTGTTCAGTCCACAGGCCTACATCATGTGGCAAACCGGTGAGCATGTGGCTCTATTAGTATAGGAGATACCTGAAAACATATCACACTTTTCATCATAGTGCTTTTACCAATGCATAAAATGCATGGAGAAGTCATTTCGAATGACTGGTCCTCAGTGTTGTGAGAACGATGACTGGTTAAAATTTTTGGTGGTTTCTTGTTCAGTCCATAGGCCTACATCATGTGGCAAACCGGTGAGCATGTGGCTCTATTAGTATAGGAGATACCTGAAAACATATCACACTTTTCATCATAGTGCTTTTACCAATGCATAAAATGCATGGAGAAGTCATTTCGAATGACTGGTCCTCAGTGTTGTGAGAACGATGACTGGTTAAAATTTTTGGTGGTTTCTTGTTCAGTCCATAGGCCTACATCATGTGGCAAACTGGTGAGCATGTGGCTCTATTAGTATAGGAGATACCTGAAAACATATCACACTTTTTATCACAGTGCTTTTACCAATGCATAAAATGCATGGAGAAGTCATTTCGAATGACTGGTCCTCAGTGTTGTGAGAACGATGACTGGTTAAAATTTTTGGTGGTTTCTTGTTCAGTCCATAGGCCTACATCATGTGGCAAACCGGTGAGCATGTGGCTCTATTAGTATAGGAGATACCTGAAAACATATCACACTTTTCATCATAGTGCTTTTACCAATGCATAAAATGCATGGAGAAGTCATTTCGAATGACTGGTCCTCAGTGTTGTGAGAACGATGACTGGTTAAAATTTTTGGTGGTTTCTTGTTCAGTCCATAGGCCTACATCATGTGGCAAACCGGTGAGCATGTGGCTCTATTAGTATAGGAGATACCTGAAAACATATCACACTTTTCATCATAGTGCTTTTACCAATGCATAAAATGCATGGAGAAGTCATTTCGAATGACTGGTCCTCAGTGTTGTGAGAACGATGACTGGTTAAAATTTTTGGTGGTTTCTTGTTCAGTCCATTAGCCTACATCATGTGGCAAACCGGTGAGCATGTGGCTCTATTAGTATAGGAGATACCTGAAAACATATCACACTTTTCATCATAGTGCTTTTACCAATGCATAAAATGCATGGAGAAGTCATTTCGAATGACTGGTCCTCAGTGTTGTGAGAACGATGACTGGTTAAAATTTTTGGTGGTTTCTTGTTCAGTCCATTAGCCTACATCATGTGGCAAACCGGTGAGCATGTGGCTCTATTAGTATAGGAGATACCTGAAAACATATCACACTTTTCATCATAGTGCTTTTACCAATGCATAAAATGCATGGAGAAGTCATTTCGAATGACTGGTCCTCAGTGTTGTGAGAACGATGACTGGTTAAAATTTTTGGTGGTTTCTTGTTCAGTCCATAGGCCTACATCATGTGGCAAACCGGTGAGCATGTGGCTCTATTAGTATAGGAGATACCTGAAAACATATCACACTTTTCATCATAGTGCTTTTACCAATGCATAAAATGCATGGAGAAGTCATTTCGAATGACTGGTCCTCAGTGTTGTGAGAACGATGACTGGTTAAAATTTTTGGTGGTTTCTTGTTCAGTCCATAGGCCTACATCATGTGGCAAACCGGTGAGCATGTGGCTCTATTAGTATAGGAGATACCTGAAAACATATCACACTTTTCATCACAGTGCTTTTACCAATGCATAAAATGCATGTAGAAGTCATTTCGAATGACTGGTCCTCAGTGTTGTGAGAACGATGACTGGTTAAAATTTTTGGTGGTTTCTTGTTCAGTCCATAGGCCTACATCATGTGGCAAACCGGTGAGCATGTGGCTCTATTAGTATAGGAGATACCTGAAAACATATCACACTTTTCATCATAGTGCTTTTACCAATGCATAAAATGCATGGAGAAGTCATTTCGAATGACTGGTCCTCAGTGTTGTGAGAACGATGACTGGTTAAAATTTTTGGTGGTTTCTTGTTCAGTCCATAGGCCTACATCATGTGGCAAACCGTTGAGCATGTGGCTCTATTAGTATAGGAGATACCTGAAAACATATCACACTTTTCATCATAGTGCTTTTACCAATGCATAAAATGCATGGAGAAGTCATTTCGAATGACTGGTCCTCAGTGTTGTGAGAACGATGACTGGTTAAAATTTTTGGTGGTTTCTTGTTCAGTCCATTAGCCTACATCATGTGGCAAACCGGTGAGCATGTGGCTCTATTAGTATAGGAGATACCTGAAAACATATCACACTTTTCATCATAGTGCTTTTACCAATGCATAAAATGCATGGAGAAGTCATTTCGAATGACTGGTCCTCAGTGTTGTGAGAACGATGACTGGTTAAAATTTTTGGTGGTTTCTTGTTCAGTCCATAGGCCTACATCATGTGGCAAACCGGTGAGCATGTGGCTCTCTTAGTATAGGAGATACCTGAAAACATATCACACTTTTCATCATAGTGCTTTTACCAATGCATAAAATGCATGGAGAAGTCATTTCGAATGACTGGTCCTCAGTGTTGTGAGAATGATGACTGGTTAAAATTTTTGGTGGTTTCTTGTTCAGTCCATAGGCCGACATCATGTGGCAAACCGGTGAGCATGTGGCTCTATTAGTATAGGAGATACCTGAAAACATATCACACTTTTCATCATAGTGCTTTTACCAATGCATAAAATGCATGGAGAAGTCATTTCGAATGACTGGTCCTCAGTGTTGTGAGAACGATGACTGGTTAAAATTTTTGGTGGTTTCTTGTTCAGTCCATAGGCCTACATCATGTGGCAAACCGGTGAGCATGTGGCTCTATTAGTATAGGAGATACCTGAAAACATATCACACTTTTCATCATAGTGCTTTTACCAATGCATAAAATGCATGGAGAAGTCATTTCGAATGACTGGTCCTCAGTGTTGTGAGAACGATGACTGGTTAAAATTTTTGGTGGTTTCTTGTTCAGTCCATAGGCCTACATCATGTGGCAAACCGGTGAGCATGTGGCTCTATTAGTATAGGAGACACCTGAAAACATATCACACTTTTCATCATAGTGCTTTTACCAATGCATAAAATGCATGGAGAAGTCATTTCGAATGACTGGTCCTCAGTGTTGTGAGAACGATGACTGGTTAAAATTTTTGGTGGTTTCTTGTTCAGTCCATAGGCCTACATCATGTGGCAAACCGGTGAGCATGTGGCTCTATTAGTATAGGAGATACCTGAAAACATATCACACTTTTCATCATAGTGCTTTTACCAATGCATAAAATGCATGGAGAAGTCATTTCGAATGACTGGTCCTCAGTGTTGTGACAACGATGACTGGTTAAAATTTTTGGTGGTTTCTTGTTCAGTCCATAGGCCTACATCATGTGGCAAACCGGTGAGCATGTGGCTCTATTAGTATAGGAGATACCTGAAAACATATCACACTTTTCATCATAGTGCTTTTACCAATGCATAAAATGCATGGAGAAGTCATTTCGAATGACTGGTCCTCAGTGTTGTGAGAACGATGACTGGTTAAAATTTTTGGTGGTTTCTTGTTCAGTCCATAGGCCTACATCATGTGGCAAACCGGTGAGCATGTGGCTCTATTAGTATAGGAGATACCTGAAAACATATCACACTTTTCATCATAATGCTTTTACCAATGCATAAAATGCATGGAGAAGTCATTTCGAATGACTGGTCCTCAGTGTTGTGACAACGATGACTGGTTAAAATTTTTGGTGGTTTCTTGTTCAGTCCATAGGCCTACATCATGTGGCAAACCGGTGAGCATGTGGCTCTATTAGTATAGGAGATACCTGAAAACATATCACACTTTTCATCATAGTGCTTTTACCAATGCATAAAATGCATGGAGAAGTCATTTCGAATGACTGGTCCTCAGTGTTGTGAGAACGATGACTGGTTAAAATTTTTGGTGGTTTCTTGTTCAGTCCATAGGCCTACATCATGTGGCAAACCGGTGAGCATGTGGCTCTATTAGTATAGGAGATACCTGAAAACATATCACACTTTTCATCATAGTGCTTTTACCAATGCATAAAATGCATGGAAAAGTCATTTCGAATGACTGGTCCTCAGTGTTGTGAGAACGATGACTGGTTAAAATTTTTGGTGGTTTCTTGTTCAGTCCATTAGCCTACATCATGTGGCAAACCGGTGAGCATGTGGCTCTATTAGTATAGGAGATACCTGAAAACATATCACACTTTTCATCATAGTGCTTTTACCAATGCATAAAATGCATGGAGAAGTCATTTCGAATGACTGGTCCTCAGTGTTGTGAGAACGATGACTGGTTAAAATTTTTGGTGGTTTCTTGTTCAGTCCATAGGCCTACATCATGTGGCAAACCGGTGAGCATGTGGCTCTCTTAGTATAGGAGATACCTGAAAACATATCACACTTTTCATCATAGTGCTTTTACCAATGCATAAAATGCATGGAGAAGTCATTTCGAATGACTGGTCCTCAGTGTTGTGAGAATGATGACTGGTTAAAATTTTTGGTGGTTTCTTGTTCAGTCCATAGGCTGACATCATGTGGCAAACCGGTGAGCATGTGGCTCTATTAGTATAGGAGATACCTGAAAACATATCACACTTTTCATCATAGTGCTTTTACCAATGCATAAAATGCATGGAGAAGTCATTTCGAATGACTGGTCCTCAGTGTTGTGAGAACGATGACTGGTTAAAATTTTTGGTGGTTTCTTGTTCAGTCCATAGGCCTACATCATGTGGCAAACCGGTGAGCATGTGGCTCTATTAGTATAGGAGATACCTGAAAACATATCACACTTTTCATCATAGTGCTTTTACCAATGCATAAAATGCATGGAGAAGTCATTTCGAATGACTGGTCCTCAGTGTTGTGAGAACGATGACTGGTTAAAATTTTTGGTGGTTTCTTGTTCAGTCCATAGGCCTACATCATGTGGCAAACCGGTGAGCATGTGGCTCTATTAGTATAGGAGATACCTGAAAACATATCACACTTTTCATCATAGTGCTTTTACCAATGCATAAAATGCATGGAGAAGTCATTTCGAATGACTGGTCCTCAGTGTTGTGAGAACGATGACTGGTTAAAATTTTTGGTGGTTTCTTGTTCAGTCCATAGGCCTACATCATGTGGCAAACCGGTGAGCATGTGGCTCTATTAGTATAGGAGATACCTGAAAACATATCACACTTTTTATCATAGTGCTTTTACCAATGCATAAAATGCATGGAGAAGTCATTTCGAATGACTGGTCCTCAGTGTTGTGAGAACGATGACTGGTTAAAATTTTTGGTGGTTTCTTGTTCAGTCCATAGGCCTACATCATGTGGCAAACCGGTGAGCATGTGGCTCTATTAGTATAGGAGATACCTGAAAACATATCACACTTTTCATCATAGTGCTTTTACCAATGCATAAAATGCATGGAGAAGTCATTTCGAATGACTGGTCCTCAGTGTTGTGAGAACGATGACTGGTTAAAATTTTTGGTGGTTTCTTGTTCAGTCCATAGGCCTACATCATGTGCCAAACCGGTGAGCATGTGGCTCTATTAGTATAGGAGATACCTGAAAACATATCACACTTTTCATCATAGTGCTTTTACCAGTGCATAAAATGCATGGAGAAGTCATTTCGAATGACTGGTCCTCAGTGTTGTGAGAACGATGACTGGTTAAAATTTTTGGTGGTTTCTTGTTCAGTCCATTAGCCTACATCATGTGGCAAACCGGTGAGCATGTGGCTCTATTAGTATAGGAGATACCTGAAAACATATCACACTTTTCATCATAGTGCTTTTACCAATGCATAAAATGCATGGAGAAGTCATTTCGAATGACTGGTCCTCAGTGTTGTGAGAACGATGGCTGGTTAAAATTTTTGGTGGTTTCTTGTTCAGTCCATAGGCCTACATCATGTGGCAAACCGGTGAGCAAGTGGCTCTATTAGTATAGGAGATACCTGAAAACATATCACACTTTTCATCATAGTGCTTTTACCAATGCATAAAATGCATGGAGAAGTCATTTCGAATGACTGGTCCTCAGTGTTGTGAGAACGATGACTGGTTAAAATTTTTGGTGGTTTCTTGTTCAGTCCATAGGCCTACATCATGTGGCAAACCGGTGAGCATGTGGCTCTATTAGTATAGGAGATACCTGAAAAAATATATCACACTTTTCATCATAGTGCTTTTACCAATGCATAAAATGACTGGAGAAGTCATTTCGAATGACTGGTCCTCAGTGTTGTGAGAACGATGACTGGTTAAAATTTTTGGTGGTTTCTTGTTCAGTCCATAGGCCTACATCATGTGGCAAACCGGTGAGCATGTGGCTCTATTAGTATAGGAGATACCTGAAAACATATCACACTTTTCATCATAGTGCTTTTACCAATGCATAAAATGCATGGAGAAGTCATTTCGAATGACTGGTCCTCAGTGTTGTGAGAACGATGACTGGTTAGAATTTTTGGTGGTTTCTTGTTCAGTCCATAGGCCTACATCATGTGGCAAACCGGTGAGCATGTGGCTCTATTAGTATAGGAGATACCTGAAAACATATCACACTTTTCATCATAGTGCTTTTACCAATGCATAAAATGCATGGAGAAGTCATTTCGAATGACTGGTCCTCAGTGTTGTGAGAACGATGACTGGTTAAAATTTTTGGTGGTTTCTTGTTCAGTCCATAGGCCTACATCATGTGGCAAACCGGTGAGCATGTGGCTCTATTAGTATAGGAGATACCTGAAAACATATCACACTTTTCATCATAGTGCTTTTACCAATGCATAAAATGCATGGAGAAGTCATTTCGAATGACTGGTCCTCAGTGTTGTGAAAACGATGACTGGTTAAAATTTTTGGTGGTTTCTTGTTCAGTCCATAGGCCTACATCATGTGGCAAACCGGTGAGCATGTGGCTCTATTAGTATAGGAGATACCTGAAAACATATCACACTTTTCATCATAGTGCTTTTACCAATGCATAAAATGCATGGAGAAGTCATTTCGAATGACTGGTCCTCAGTGTTGTGAGAACGATGACTGGTTAAAATTTTTGGTGGTTTCTTGTTCAGTCCATAGGCCTACATCATGTGGGAAACCGGTGAGCATGTGGCTCTATTAGTATAGGAGATACCTGAAGACATATCACACTTTTCATCATAGTGCTTTTACCAATGCATAAAATGCATGGAGAAGTCATTTCGAATGACTGGTCCTCAGTGTTGTGAGAACGATGACTGGTTAAAATTTTTGGTGGTTTCTTGTTCAGTCCATAGGCCTACATCATGTGGCAAACCGGTGAGCATGTGGCTCTATTAGTATAGGAGATACCTGAAAACATATCACACTTTTCATCATAGTGCTTTTACCAATGCATAAAATGCATGGAGAAGTCATTTCGAATGACTGGTCCTCAGTGTTGTGAGAACGATGACTGGTTAAAATTTTTGGTGGTTTCTTGTTCAGTCCATAGGCCTACATCATGTGGCAAACCGGTGAGCATGTGGCTCTATTAGTATAGGAGATACCTGAAAACATATCACACTTTTCATCAGTGCTTTTACCAATGCATAAAATGCATGGAGAAGTCATTTCGAATGACTGGTCCTCAGTGTTGTGAGAACGATGACTGGTTAAAATTTTTGGTGGTTTCTTGTTCAGTCCATAGGCCTACATCATGTGGCAAACCGGTGAGCATGTGGCTCTATTAGTATAGGAGATACCTGAAAACATATCACACTTTTCATCATAGTGCTTTTACCAATGCATAAAATGCATGGAGTAGTCATTTCGAATGACTGGTCCTCAGTGTTGTGAGAACGATGACTGGTTAAAATTTTTGGTGGTTTCTTGTTCAGTCCATAGGCCTACATCATGTGGCAAACCGGTGAGCATGTGGCTCTATTAGTATAGGAGATACCTGAAAACATATCACACTTTTCATCATAGTGCTTTTACCAATGCATAAAATGCATGGAGAAGTCATTTCGAATGACTGGTCCTCAGTGTTGTGAGAACGATGACTGGTTAAAATTTTTGGTGGTTTCTTGTTCAGTCCATAGGCCTACATCATGTGGCAAACCGGTGAGCATGTGGCTCTATTAGTATAGGAGATACCTGAAAACATATCACACTTTTCATCATAGTGCTTTTACCAATGCATAAAATGCATGGAGAAGTCATTTCGAATGACTGGTCCTCAGTGTTGTGAGAACGATGACTGGTTAAAATTTTTGGTGGTTTCTTGTTCAGTCCATAGGCCTACATCATGTGGCAAACTGGTGAGCATGTGGCTCTATTAGTATAGGAGATACCTGAAAACATATCACACTTTTCATCACAGTGCTTTTACCAATGCATAAAATGCATGGAGAAGTCATTTCGAATGACTGGTCCTCAGTGTTGTGAGAACGATGACTGGTTAAAATTTTTGGTGGTTTCTTGTTCAGTCCATAGGCCTACATCATGTGGCAAACCGGTGAGCATGTGGCTCTATTAGTATAGGAGATACCTGAAAACATATCACACTTTTCATCATAGTGCTTTTACCAATGCATAAAATGCATGGAGAAGTCATTTCGAATGACTGGTCCTCAGTGTTGTGAGAACGATGACTGGTTAAAATTTTTGGTGGTTTCTTGTTCAGTCCATAGGCCTACATCATGTGGCAAACCGGTGAGCATGTGGCTCTATTAGTATAGGAGATACCTGAAAACATATCACACTTTTCATCATAGTGCTTTTACCAATGCATAAAATGCATGGAGAAGTCATTTCGAATGACTGGTCCTCAGTGTTGTGAGAACGATGACTGGTTAAAATTTTTGGTGGTTTCTTGTTCAGTCCATTAGCCTACATCATGTGGCAAACCGGTGAGCATGTGGCTCTATTAGTATAGGAGATACCTGAAAACATATCACACTTTTCATCATAGTGCTTTTACCAATGCATAAAATGCATGGAGAAGTCTTTTCGAATGACTGGTCCTCAGTGTTGTGAGAACGATGACTGGTTAAAATTTTTGGTGGTTTCTTGTTCAGTCCATAGGCCTACATCATGTGGCAAACCGGTGAGCATGTGGCTCTCTTAGTATAGGAGATACCTGAAAACATATCACACTTTTCATCATAGTGCTTTTACCAATGCATAAAATGCATGGAGAAGTCATTTCGAATGACTGGTCCTCAGTGTTGTGAGAATGATGACTGGTTAAAATTTTTGGTGGTTTCTTGTTCAGTCCATAGGCCGACATCATGTGGCAAACCGGTGAGCATGTGGCTCTATTAGTATAGGAGATACCTGAAAACATATCACACTTTTCATCATAGTGCTTTTACCAATGCATAAAATGCATGGAGAAGTCATTTCGAATGACTGGTCCTCAGTGTTGTGAGAACGATGACTGGTTAAAATTTTTGGTGGTTTCTTGTTCAGTCCATAGGCCTACATCATGTGGCAAACCGGTGAGCATGTGGCTCTATTAGTATAGGAGATACCTGAAAAAATATATCACACTTTTCATCATAGTGCTTTTACCAATGCATAAAATGACTGGAGAAGTCATTTCGAATGACTGGTCCTCAGTGTTGTGAGAACGATGACTGGTTAAAATTTTTGGTGGTTTCTTGTTCAGTCCATAGGCCTACATCATGCGGCAAACCGGTGAGCATGTGGCTCTATTAGTATAGGAGATACCTGAAAACATATCACACTTTTCATCATAGTGCTTTTACCAATGCATAAAATGGATGGAGAAGTCATTTCGAATGACTGGTCCTCAGTGTTGTGAGAACGATGACTGGTTAGAATTTTTGGTGGTTTCTTGTTCAGTCCATAGGCCTACATCATGTGGCAAACCGGTGAGCATGTGGCTCTATTAGTATAGGAGATACCTGAAAACATATCACACTTTTCATCATAGTGCTTTTACCAATGCATAAAATGCATGGAGAAGTCATTTCGAATGACTGGTCCTCAGTGTTGTGAGAACGATGACTGGTTAGAATTTTTGGTGGTTTCTTGTTCAGTCCATAGGCCTACATCATGTGGCAAACCGGTGAGCATGTGGCTCTATTAGTATAGGAGATACCTGAAAACATATCACACTTTTCATCATAGTGCTTTTACCAATGCATAAAATGCATGGAGAAGTCATTTCGAATGACTGGTCCTCAGTGTTGTGAGAACGATGACTGGTTAAAATTTTTGGTGGTTTCTTGTTCAGTCCATAGGCCTACATCATGTGGCAAACCGGTGAGCATGTGGCTCTATTAGTATAGGAGATACCTGAAAACATATCACACTTTTCATCATAGTGCTTTTACCAATGCATAAAATGCATGGAGAAGTCATTTCGAATGACTGGTCCTCAGTGTTGTGAGAACGATGACTGGTTAAAATTTTTGGTGGTTTCTTGTTCAGTCCATAGGCCTACATCATGTGGCAAACCGGTGAGCATGTGGCTCTATTAGTATAGGAGATACCTGAAAACATATCACACTTTTCATCATAGTGCTTTTACCAATGCATAAAATGCATGGAGAAGTCATTTCGAATGACTGGTCCTCAGTGTTGTGAGAACGATGACTGGTTAAAATTTTTGGTGGTTTCTTGTTCAGTCCATAGGCCTACATCATGTGGGAAACCGGTGAGCATGTGGCTCTATTAGTATAGGAGATACCTGAAAACATATCACACTTTTCATCATAGTGCTTTTACCAATGCATAAAATGCATGGAGAAGTCATTTCGAATGACTGGTCCTCAGTGTTGTGAGAACGATGACTGGTTAAAATTTTTGGTGGTTTCTTGTTCAGTCCATAGGCCTACATCATGTGGCAAACCGGTGAGCATGTGGCTCTATTAGTATAGGAGATACCTGAAAACATATCACACTTTTCATCATAGTGCTTTTACCAATGCATAAAATGCATGGAGAAGTCATTTCGAATGACTGGTCCTCAGTGTTGTGAGAACGATGACTGGTTAAAATTTTTGGTGGTTTCTTGTTCAGTCCATAGGCCTACATCATGTGGCAAACCGGTGAGCATGTGGCTCTATTAGTATAGGAGATACCTGAAAACATATCACACTTTTCATCATAGTGCTTTTACCAATGCATAAAATGCATGGAGAAGTCATTTCGAATGACTGGTCCTCAGTGTTGTGAGAACGATGACTGGTTAAAATTTTTGGTGGTTTCTTGTTCAGTCCATAGGCCTACATCATGTGGCAAACCGGTGAGCATGTGGCTCTATTAGTATAGGAGATACCTGAAAACATATCACACTTTTCATCATAGTGCTTTTACCAATGCATAAAATGCATGGAGAAGTCATTTCGAATGACTGGTCCTCAGTGTTGTGAGAACGATGACTGGTTAAAATTTTTGGTGGTTTCTTGTTCAGTCCATAGGCCTACATCATGTGGCAAACCGGTGAGCATGTGGCTCTATTAGTATAGGAGATACCTGAAAACATATCACACTTTTCATCATAGTGCTTTTACCAATGCATAAAATGCATGGAGAAGTCATTTCGAATGACTGGTCCTCAGTGTTGTGAGAACGATGACTGGTTAAAATTTTTGGTGGTTTCTTGTTCAGTCCATAGGCCTACATCATGTGGCAAACCGGTGAGCATGTGGCTCTATTAGTATAGGAGATACCTGAAAACATATCACACTTTTCATCAAGTGCTTTTACCAATGCATAAAATGCATGGAGAAGTCATTTCGAATGACTGGTCCTCAGTGTTGTGAGAACGATGACTGGTTAAAATTTTTGGTGGTTTCTTGTTCAGTCCATAGGCCTACATCATGTGGCAAACCGGTGAGCATGTGGCTCTATTAGTATAGGAGATACCTGAAAACATATCACACTTTTCATCATAGTGCTTTTACCAATGCATAAAATGCATGGAGTAGTCATTTCGAATGACTGGTCCTCAGTGTTGTGAGAACGATGACTGGTTAAAATTTTTGGTGGTTTCTTGTTCAGTCCATAGGCCTACATCATGTGGCAAACCGGTGAGCATGTGGCTCTATTAGTATAGGAGATACCTGAAAACATATCACACTTTTCATCATAGTGCTTTTACCAATGCATAAAATGCATGGAGAAGTCATTTCGAATGACTGGTCCTCAGTGTTGTGAGAACGATGACTGGTTAAAATTTTTGGTGGTTTCTTGTTCAGTCCATAGGCCTACATCATGTGGCAAACCGGTGAGCATGTGGCTCTATTAGTATAGGAGATACCTGAAAACATATCACACTTTTCATCATAGTGCTTTTACCAATGCATAAAATGCATGGAGAAGTCATTTCGAATGACTGGTCCTCAGTGTTGTGAGAACGATGACTGGTTAAAATTTTTGGTGGTTTCTTGTTCAGTCCATAGGCCTACATCATGTGGCAAACCGGTGAGCATGTGGCTCTATTAGTATAGGAGATACCTGAAAACATATCACACTTTTCATCATAGTGCTTTTACCAATGCATAAAATGCATGGAGAAGTCATTTCGAATGACTGGTCCTCAGTGTTGTGAGAACGATGACTGGTTAAAATTTTTGGTGGTTTCTTGTTCAGTCCATAGGCCTACATCATGTGGCAAACCGGTGAGCATGTGGCTCTATTAGTATAGGAGATACCTGAAAACATATCACACTTTTCATCATAGTGCTTTTACCAATGCATAAAATGCATGGAGAAGTCATTTCGAATGACTGGTCCTCAGTGTTGTGAGAACGATGACTGGTTAAAATTTTTGGTGGTTTCTTGTTCAGTCCATAGGCCTACATCATGTGGCAAACCGGTGAGCATGTGGCTCTATTAGTATAGGAGATACCTGAAAACATATCACACTTTTCATCATAGTGCTTTTACCAATGCATAAAATGCATGGAGAAGTCATTTCGAATGACTGGTCCTCAGTGTTGTGAGAACGATGACTGGTTAAAATTTTTGGTGGTTTCTTGTTCAGTCCATAGGCCTACATCATGTGGCAAACCGGTGAGCATGTGGCTCTATTAGTATAGGAGATACCTGAAAACATATCACACTTTTCATCATAGTGCTTTTACCAATGCATAAAATGCATGGAGAAGTCATTTCGAATGACTGGTCCTCAGTGTTGTGAGAACGATGACTGGTTAAAATTTTTGGTGGTTTCTTGTTCAGTCCATAGGCCTACATCATGTGGCAAACCGGTGAGCATGTGGCTCTCTTAGTATAGGAGATACCTGAAAACATATCACACTTTTCATCATAGTGCTTTTACCAATGCATAAAATGCATGGAGAAGTCATTTCGAATGACTGGTCCTCAGTGTTGTGAGAAAGATGACTGGTTAAAATTTTTGGTGGTTTCTTGTTCAGTCCATAGGCCTACATCATGTGGCAAACCGGTGAGCATGTGGCTCTATTAGTATAGGAGATACCTGAAAACATATCACACTTTTCATCATAGTGCTTTTACCAATGCATAAAATGCATGGAGAAGTCATTTCGAATGACTGGTCCTCAGTGTTGTGAGAACGATGACTGGTTAAAATTTTTGGTGGTTTCTTGTTCAGTCCATAGGCCTACATCATGTGGCAAACCGGTGAGCATGTGGCTCTATTAGTATAGGAGATACCTGAAAAAATATCACACTTTTCATCATAGTGCTTTTACCAATGCATAAAATGACTGGAGAAGTCATTTCGAATGACTGGTCCTCAGTGTTGTGAGAACGATGACTGGTTAAAATTTTTGGTGGTTTCTTGTTCAGTCCATAGGCCTACATCATGTGGCAAACCGGTGAGCATGTGGCTCTATTAGTATAGGAGATACCTGAAAACATATCACACTTTTCATCATAGTGCTTTTACCAATGCATAAAATGCATGGAGAAGTCATTTCGAATGACTGGTCCTCAGTGTTGTGAGAACGATGACTGGTTAAAATTTTTGGTGGTTTCTTGTTCAGTCCATAGGCCTACATCATGTGGCAAACCGGTGAGCATGTGGCTCTATTAGTATAGGAGATACCTGAAAACATATCACACTTTTCATCATAGTGCTTTTACCAATGCATAAAATGCATGGAGAAGTCATTTCGAATGACTGGTCCTCAGTGTTGTGAGAACGATGACTGGTTAAAATTTTTGGTGGTTTCTTGTTCAGTCCATAGGCCTACATCATGTGGCAAACCGGTGAGCATGTGGCTCTATTAGTATAGGAGATACCTGAAAACATATCACACTTTTCATCATAGTGCTTTTACCAATGCATAAAATGCATGGAGAAGTCATTTCGAATGACTGGTCCTCAGTGTTGTGAGAACGATGACTGGTTAAAATTTTTGGTGGTTTCTTGTTCAGTCCATAGGCCTACATCATGTGGCAAACCGGTGAGCATGTGGCTCTATTAGTATAGGAGATACCTGAAAACATATCACACTTTTCATCATAGTGCTTTTACCAATGCATAAAATGCATGGAGAAGTCATTTCGAATGACTGGTCCTCAGTGTTGTGAGAACGATGACTGGTTAAAATTTTTGGTGGTTTCTTGTTCAGTCCATAGGCCTACATCATGTGGCAAACCGGTGAGCATGTGGCTCTATTAGTATAGGAGATACCTGAAAACATATCACACTTTTCATCATAGTGCTTTTACCAATGCATAAAATGCATGGAGAAGTCATTTCGAATGACTGGTCCTCAGTGTTGTGAGAACGATGACTGGTTAAAATTTTTGGTGGTTTCTTGTTCAGTCCATAGGCCTACATCATGTGGCAAACCGGTGAGCATGTGGCTCTATTAGTATAGGAGATACCTGAAAACATATCACACTTTTCATCATAGTGCTTTTACCAATGCATAAAATGCATGGAGAAGTCATTTCGAATGACTGGTCCTCAGTGTTGTGAGAACGATGACTGGTTAAAATTTTTGGTGGTTTCTTGTTCAGTCCATAGGCCTACATCATGTGGCAAACCGGTGAGCATGTGGCTCTATTAGTATAGGAGATACCTGAAAACATATCACACTTTTCATCATAGTGCTTTTACCAATGCATAAAATGCATGGAGAAGTCATTTCGAATGACTGGTCCTCAGTGTTGTGAGAACGATGACTGGTTAAAATTTTTGGTGGTTTCTTGTTCAGTCCATAGGCCTACATCATGTGGCAAACCGGTGAGCATGTGGCTCTATTAGTATAGGAGATACCTGAAAACATATCACACTTTTCATCATAGTGCTTTTACCAATGCATAAAATGCATGGAGAAGTCATTTCGAATGACTGGTCCTCAGTGTTGTGAGAACGATGACTGGTTAAAATTTTTGGTGGTTTCTTGTTCAGTCCATAGGCCTACATCATGTGGCAAACCGGTGAGCATGTGGCTCTATTAGTATAGGAGATACCTGAAAACATATCACACTTTTCATCATAGTGCTTTTACCAATGCATAAAATGCATGGAGAAGTCATTTCGAATGACTGGTCCTCAGTGTTGTGAGAACGATGACTGGTTAAAATTTTTGGTGGTTTCTTGTTCAGTCCATAGGCCTACATCATGTGGCAAACCGGTGAGCATGTGGCTCTATTAGTATAGGAGATACCTGAAAACATATCACACTTTTCATCATAGTGCTTTTACCAATGCATAAAATGCATGGAGAAGTCATTTCGAATGACTGGTCCTCAGTGTTGTGAGAACGATGACTGGTTAAAATTTTTGGTGGTTTCTTGTTCAGTCCATAGGCCTACATCATGTGGCAAACCGGTGAGCATGTGGCTCTATTAGTATAGGAGATACCTGAAAACATATCACACTTTTCATCATAGTGCTTTTACCAATGCATAAAATGCATGGAGAAGTCATTTCGAATGACTGGTCCTCAGTGTTGTGAGAACGATGACTGGTTAAAATTTTTGGTGGTTTCTTGTTCAGTCCATAGGCCTACATCATGTGGCAAACCGGTGAGCATGTGGCTCTATTAGTATAGGAGATACCTGAAAACATATCACACTTTTCATCATAGTGCTTTTACCAATGCATAAAATGCATGGAGAAGTCATTTCGAATGACTGGTCCTCAGTGTTGTGAGAACGATGACTGGTTAAAATTTTTGGTGGTTTCTTGTTCAGTCCATAGGCCTACATCATGTGGCAAACCGGTGAGCATGTGGCTCTATTAGTATAGGAGATACCTGAAAACATATCACACTTTTCATCATAGTGCTTTTACCAATGCATAAAATGCATGGAGAAGTCATTTCGAATGACTGGTCCTCAGTGTTGTGAGAACGATGACTGGTTAAAATTTTTGGTGGTTTCTTGTTCAGTCCATAGGCCTACATCATGTGGCAAACTGGTGAGCATGTGGCTCTATTAGTATAGGAGATACCTGACAACATATCACACTTTTCATCACAGTGCTTTTACC
>NW_027194288.1:0-47614 GCF_032444005.1 Ranitomeya imitator
ATAGGAGATACCTGAAAACATATCACACTTTTCATCATAGTGCTTTTACCAATGCATAAAATGCATGGAGAAGTCATTTCGAATGACTGGTCCTCAGTGTTGTGAGAACGATGACTGGTTAAAATTTTTGGTGGTTTCTTGTTCAGTCCATAGGCCTACATCATGTGGCAAACCGGTGAGCATGTGGCTCTATTAGTATAGGAGATACCTGAAAACATATCACACTTTTCATCATAGTGCTTTTACCAATGCATAAAATGCATGGAGAAGTCATTTCGAATGACTGGTCCTCAGTGTTGTGAGAACGATGACTGGTTAAAATTTTTGGTGGTTTCTTGTTCAGTCCATAGGCCTACATCATGTGGCAAACCGGTGAGCATGTGGCTCTATTAGTATAGGAGATACCTGAAAACATATCACACTTTTCATCATAGTGCTTTTACCAATGCATAAAATGCATGGAGAAGTAATTTCGAATGACTGGTCCTCAGTGTTGTGAGAACGATGACTGGTTAAAATTTTTGGTGGTTTCTTGTTCAGTCCATAGGCCTACATCATGTGGCAAACCGGTGAGCATGTGGCTCTATTAGTATAGGAGATACCAGAAAACATATCACACTTTTCATCATAGTGCTTTTACCAATGCATAAAATGCATGGAGAAGTCATTTCGAATGACTGGTCCTCAGTGTTGTGAGAATGATGACTGGTTAAAATTTTTGGTGGTTTCTTGTTCAGTCCATAGGCCTACATCATGTGGCAAACCAGTGAGCATGTGGCTCTATTAGTATAGGAGATACCTGAAAACATATCACACTTTTCATCATAGTGCTTTTACCAATGCATAAAATGCATGGAGAAGTCATTTCGAATGACTGGTCCTCAGTGTTGTGAGAACGATGACTGGTTAAAATTTTTGGTGGTTTCTTGTTCAGTCCATAGGCCTACATCATGTGGCAAACCGGTGAGCATGTGGCTCTATTAGTATAGGAGATACCTGAAAACATATCACACTTTTCATCATAGTGCTTTTACCAATGCATAAAATGCATGGAGAAGTCATTTCGAATGACTGGTCCTCAGTGTTGTGAGAACGATGACTGGTTACATTTTTTGGTGGTTTCTTGTTCAGTCCATAGGCCTACATCATGTGGCAAACCGGTGAGCATGTGGCTCTATTAGTATAGGAGATACCTGAAAACATATCACACTTTTCATCATAGTGCTTTTACCAATGCATAAAATGCATGGAGAAGTCATTTTGAATGACTGGTCCTCAGTGTTGTGAGAACGATGACTGGTTAAAATTTTTGGTGGTTTCTTGTTCAGTCCATAGGCCTACATCATGTGGCAAACCGGTGAGCATGTGGCTCTATTAGTATAGGAGATACCTGAAAACATATCACACTTTTCATCATAGTGCTTTTACCAATGCATAAAATGCATGGAGAAGTCATTTCGAATGACTGGTCCTCAGTGTTGTGAGAACGATGACTGGTTAAAATTTTTGGTGGTTTCTTGTTCAGTCCATAGGCCTACATCATGTGGCAAACCGGTGAGCATGTGGCTCTATTAGTATAGGAGATACCTGAAAACATATCACACTTTTCATCATAGTGCTTTTACCAATGCATAAAATGCATGGAGAAGTCATTTCGAATGACTGGTCCTCAGTGTTGTGAGAACGATGACTGGTTAAAATTTTTGGTGGTTTCTTGTTCAGTCCATAGGCCTACATCATGTGGCAAACCGGTGAGCATGTGGCTCTATTAGTATAGGAGATACCTGAAAACATATCACACTTTTCATCATAGTGCTTTTACCAATGCATAAAATGCATGGAGAAGTCATTTCGAATGACTGGTCCTCAGTGTTGTGAGAACGATGACTGGTTAAAATTTTTGGTGGTTTCTTGTTCAGTCCATAGGCCTACATCATGTGGCAAACCGGTGAGCATGTGGCTCTATTAGTATAGGAGATACCAGAAAACATATCACACTTTTCATCATAGTGCTTTTACCAATGCATAAAATGCATGGAGAAGTCATTTCGAATGACTGGTCCTCAGTGTTGTGAGAACGATGACTGGTTAAAATTTTTGGTGGTTTCTTGTTCAGTCCATAGGCCTACATCATGTGGCAAACCGGTGAGCATGTGGCTCTATTAGTATAGGAGATACCTGAAAACATATCACACTTTTCATCATAGTGCTTCTACCAATGCATAAAATGCATGGAGAAGTCATTTCGAATGACTGGTCCTCAGTGTTGTGAGAACGATGACTGGTTAAAATTTTTGGTGGTTTCTTGTTCAGTCCATAGGCCTACATCATGTGGCAAACCGGTGAGCATGTGGCTCTATTAGTATAGGAGATACCTGAAAACATATCACACTTTTCATCATAGTGCTTTTACCAATGCATAAAATGCATGGAGAAGTCATTTCGAATGACTGGTCCTCAGTGTTGTGAGAACGATGACTGGTTAAAATTTTTGGTGGTTTCTTGTTCAGTCCATAGGCCTACATCATGTGGCAAACCGGTGAGCATGTGGCTCTATTAGTATAGGAGATACCTGAAAACATATCACACTTTTCATCATAGTGCTTTTACCAATGCATAAAATGCATGGAGAAGTCATTTCGAATGACTGGTCCTCAGTGTTGTGAGAACGATGACTGGTTAAAATTTTTGGTGGTTTCTTGTTCAGTCCATAGGCCTACATCATGTGGCAAACCGGTGAGCATGTGGCTCTATTAGTATAGGAGATACCTGAAAACATATCACACTTTTCATCATAGTGCTTTTACCAATGCATAAAATGCATGGAGAAGTCATTTCGAATGACTGGTCCTCAGTGTTGTGAGAACGATGACTGGTTAAAATTTTTGGTTGTTTCTTGTTCAGTCCATAGGCCTACATCATGTGGCAAACCGGTGAGCATGTGGCTCTATTAGTATAGGAGATACCTGAAAACATATCACACTTTTCATCATAGTGCTTTTACCAATGCATAAAATGCATGGAGAAGTCATTTCGAATGACTGGTCCTCAGTGTTGTGAGAACGATGACTGGATAAAATTTTTGGTGGTTTCTTGTTCAGTCCATAGGCCTACATCATGTGGCAAACCGGTGAGCATGTGGCTCTATTAGTATAGGAGATACCTGAAAACATATCACACTTTTCATCATAGTGCTTTTACCAATGCATAAAATGCATGGAGAAGTCATTTCGAATGACTGGTCCTCAGTGTTGTGAGAACGATGACTGGTTAAAATTTTTGGTGATTTCTTGTTCAGTCCATAGGCCTACATCATGTGGCAAACCGGTGAGCATGTGGCTCTATTAGTATAGGAGATACCTGAAAACATATCACACTTTTCATCATAGTGCTTTTACCAATGCATAAAATGCATGGAGAAGTCATTTCGAATGACTGGTCCTCAGTGTTGTGACAACGATGACTGGTTAAAATTTTTGGTGGTTTCTTGTTCAGTCCATAGGCCTACATCATGTGGCAAACCGGTGAGCATGTGGCTCTATTAGTATAGGAGATACCTGAAAACATATCACACTTTTCATCATAGTGCTTTTACCAATGCATAAAATGCATGGAGAAGTCATTTCGAATGACTGGTCCTCAGTGTTGTGAGAACGATGACTGGTTAAAATTTTTGGTGGTTTCTTGTTCAGTCCATAGGCCTACATCATGTGGCAAACCGGTGAGCATGTGGCTCTATTAGTATAGGAGATACCTGAAAACATATCACACTTTTCATCATAGTGCTTTTACCAATGCATAAAATGCATGGAGAAGTCATTTCGAATGACTGGTCCTCAGTGTTGTGAGAACGATGACTGGTTAAAATTTTTGGTGGTTTCTTGTTCAGTCCATAGGCCTACATCATGTGGCAAACCGGTGAGCATGTGGCTCTATTAGTATAGGAGATACCTGAAAACATATCACACTTTTCATCATAGTGCTTTTACCAATGCATAAAATGCATGGAGAAGTCATTTCGAATGACTGGTCCTCAGTGTTGTGAGAACGATGACTGGTTAAAATTTTTGGTTGTTTCTTGTTCAGTCCATAGGCCTACATCATGTGGCAAACCGGTGAGCATGTGGCTCTATTAGTATAGGAGATACCTGAAAACATATCACACTTTTCATCATAGTGCTTTTACCAATGCATAAAATGCATGGAGAAGTCATTTCGAATGACTGGTCCTCAGTGTTGTGAGAACGATGACTGGATAAAATTTTTGGTGGTTTCTTGTTCAGTCCATAGGCCTACATCATGTGGCAAACCGGTGAGCATGTGGCTCTATTAGTATAGGAGATACCTGAAAACATATCACACTTTTCATCATAGTGCTTTTACCAATGCATAAAATGCATGGAGAAGTCATTTCGAATGACTGGTCCTCAGTGTTGTGAGAACGATGACTGGTTAAAATTTTTGGTGATTTCTTGTTCAGTCCATAGGCCTACATCATGTGGCAAACCGGTGAGCATGTGGCTCTATTAGTATAGGAGATACCTGAAAACATATCACACTTTTCATCATAGTGCTTTTACCAATGCATAAAATGCATGGAGAAGTCATTTCGAATGACTGGTCCTCAGTGTTGTGACAACGATGACTGGTTAAAATTTTTGGTGGTTTCTTGTTCAGTCCATAGGCCTACATCATGTGGCAAACCGGTGAGCATGTGGCTCTATTAGTATAGGAGATACCTGAAAACATATCACACTTTTCATCATAGTGCTTTTACCAATGCATAAAATGCATGGAGAAGTCATTTCGAATGACTGGTCCTCAGTGTTGTGAGAACGATGACTGGTTAAAATTTTTGGTGGTTTCTTGTTCAGTCCATAGGCCTACATCATGTGGCAAACCGGTGAGCATGTGGCTCTATTAGTATAGGAGATACCTGAAAACATATCACACTTTTCATCATAGTGCTTTTACCAATGCATAAAATGCATGGAGAAGTCATTTCGAATGACTGGTCCTCAGTGTTGTGAGAACGATGACTGGTTAAAATTTTTGGTGGTTTCTTGTTCAGTCCATAGGCCTACATCATGTGGCAAACCGGTGAGCATGTGGCTCTATTAGTATAGGAGATACCTGAAAACATATCACACTTTTCATCATAGTGCTTTTACCAATGCATAAAATGCATGGAGAAGTCATTTCTAATGACTGGTCCTCAGTGTTGTGACAACGATGACTGGTTAAAATTTTTGGTGGTTTCTTGTTCAGTCCATAGGCCTACATCATGTGGCAAACCGGTGAGCATGTGGCTCTATTAGTATAGGAGATACCTGAAAACATATCACACTTTTCATCATAGTGCTTTTACCAATGCATAAAATGCATGGAGAAGTCATTTCGAATGACTGGTCCTCAGTGTTGTGACAACGATGACTGGTTAAAATTTTTGGTGGTTTCTTGTTCAGTCCATAGGCCTACATCATGTGGCAAACCGGTGAGCATGTGGCTCTATTAGTATAGGAGATACCTGAAAACATATCACACTTTTCATCATAGTGCTTTTACCAATGCATAAAATGCATGGAGAAGTCATTTCGAATGACTGGTCCTCAGTAGAGTTGAGCGACCTTGACCTTTTTAGAGTCGAGCCGGGTTTTGCGAAACCCGACTATGTCCAAAGTCGGGTCGAGTGAAATCGGCCGATTATGACGTAAAGTCGGGATCGACCGAAACACGAAACCCAATGCAAGTCAATGGGGCAGCATAGTCGGCAGTGAGTGGGGGCCAGGAAAACACCTAGAGTGCCCATTTTAATGTCAAAACCATCCATTCTTCTTAATGAAGCTTGTCAAGCGTAATTTACCTTATAATAATTGGAAGGCATTTGAAATTGGGGGTCATTTGGCTAAAGTTGTGGGGGGTAGGGCTGGTTCAAGTAATTAGTGGGCCCAGGAAATCTGGACCACGTCACGGCAGTGGAGCAGGGAGAGGTAAGTATTTCAACTTTGCAAGTGCTGTGAACCTGAGCAAGCAGGGGGGGCCCACTCGTTGGCATTGGCACTGGCACAGGGCCCCTCAAAGTACAGCGGTGTGTTTGCACGGCGGGGGCGCCTCCCACCGGCAGCAACACTTTTGCGTACTATGAGAGGCCCTGTGCCAGTGACGTCGCCAACTAGTATTCCTCCCCCCACCTGATGAAGGAACCTGCACTTTCATCTGCACCTTCCTCTTTGTCCCCGTGTAAGGTGGTATGGTATGCGGGAAGAGCAACCTGACTTTCAGCAGGGTCACAATGTTGTTGTGTAGCGTGCACGGGGAATGTTGCGTTATGGGTCAATGTACCAGCAGACTCATCTATCACTGGCTGGGCAATGGGCACGATGAAGTGGAAACACAGATATAGGCCCAAAGAAGAAAGTGGGCTAAATGCAGTTCAAAATTGGTAACACAGGAATAACCAGGGGGCATTGCAGTGGAGGACAACTGGAATGAGAGGCTGACACAAAGAGTAGGGCCAAATCAGTAAGTAGTCGAAATGCAGTTCAAAATTGGCAACCGTAGTAAACAGGCGGCACAGCTTTGTTCAGTGGAGGAGAACAGCAAGGAGTGGCAGACACCGATAGTAGGCCCCAACCCAACTAGTAGGCCAAATGCAGTCTAACATTAACAACTACTTAACGAGAGGCTGAAAATGGTATTTCAGGACAGGAAACCAGGAGAACAGCAAGGAGTGGCAGACACCGATAGTAGGCCCCAAACCAACTAGTACGCCAAATGCAGTTGTTCCATTTAACCACAATTTAATGAGAGCCTGAAGATAGAAGCTCAGGAAAGGCAACCTGGGGAACACCTTGGAGTGTAACACACCATCTCTCTCCACCCCATACCCATTTTGTAGGCCTAATGCTGTGTACTTTTCTACAACTACTAAACGAGAGTCGGAAGACCGAAGCAATGGCAAGGAAACCTGGGGAACACCTTGGAGTGTAACACACCATCTCTCTCCACCCCATACCCAATTTGTAGGCCTAATGCAGCCTACTTTCCGACACCTACTAAACGAGAGCATGAAGATCGAAGCTCAGGAAAGGCAACCTGGGGAACACCTTGGAGTGTAACACACCATCTCTCTCCACCCCATACCCATTTTTTAGGCCTAATGCAGTGTACTTTTCTACAACTACTAAACGAGAGTCGGAAGACCGAAGCAATGGCAAGGAAACCTGGGGAACACCTTGGAGTGTAACACACCATCTCTCTCCACCCCATTCCCCATTTTTTAGGCCTAATGCAGCCTACTTTCCGACACCTACTAAACGAGAGCATGAAGATCGAAGCTCAGGAAAGGCAACCTGGGGAACACCTTGGAGTGTAACACACCATCTCTCTCCACCCCATACCCATTTTGTAGGCCTAATGCTGTGTACTTTTCTACAACTACTAAACGAGAGTCGGAAGACCGAAGCAATGGCAAGGAAACCTGGGGAACACCTTGGAGTGTAACACACCATCTCTCTCCACCCCATACCCAATTTGTAGGCCTAATGCAGCCTACTTTCCGACACCTACTAAACGAGAGCATGAAGATCGAAGCTCAGGAAAGGCAACCTGGGGAACACCTTGGAGTGTAACACACCATCTCTCTCCACCCCATACCCATTTTGTAGGCCTAATGCTGTGTACTTTTCTACAACTACTAAACGAGAGTCGGAAGACCGAAGCAATGGCAAGGAAACCTGGGGAACACCTTGGAGTGTAACACACCATCTCTCTCCACCCCATACCCAATTTGTAGGCCTAATGCAGCCTACTTTCCGACACCTACTAAACGAGAGCATGAAGATCGAAGCTCAGGAAAGGCAACCTGGTGAAAACCTTGGAGTGTAACACAACCTGTCTCTACACCCCATACACAATTAGTAGGCCTAATGCAGCGTAGTTTCCAACAGCTACTAAACGAGAGCCGGAAGATCGAAGCTCAGGAAAGGCAACCTGGGGAACACCTTGGAGTGTAACACAACCTCTCTCTACACCACGGAAGGGCTGATTCTTAGGAAGGAAGGCTGTTGTAAATAAGCATTGCGCGTCCGAGGGTGATTATATTCTTATTCGGTATCTACTCACCCTCGGACGCGCCATGCTTCTTGATTTGTAATTAATGTTTATTTGCAATGTGCTTTTGACTTACTCAATTTTTTTTTAATTATTGATTTTATTAAATTAATAGTTTAACATCTTATTGGAAATAATTTAAAGGAGACGCGACAGGACAACACTCGGTGGATGCCATATCTGTGTTAACAACTCCAAAAAACTTTCAGTTAACTTCTTGCAGGAGAAAGAAATTGTAGCTGTTGGACCTTTGTAGTACAGTTCCAGATATTTGTTGTGTGTTTGTTTTGATTGTTAAAATGTCTGCATTTGAGATCTCAACACGATCTTATTTTTTATAATCAAATTAATTTTTTAAATATTTTATTAGGTTGGTTCAAGGGGTACACGGGCCGCAGTAGACAGGTCAGTGGAGGCCTAGTGGAAGGAGGGACCGCAGATGCGCCACTGTTTCACCCATACACAATTAGTAGGCCTAATGCAGCGTAGTTTCCAACAGCTACTAAACGAGAGCCGGAAGATCGAAGCTCAGGAAAGGCAACCTGGGGAACACCTTGGAGTGTAACACAACCTCTCTCTACACCACGGAAGGGCTGATTCTTAGGAAGGAAGGCTGTTGTAAATAAGCATTGCGCGTCCGAGGGTGATTATATTCTTATTCGGTATCTACTCACCCTCGGACGCGCCATGCTTCTTGATTTGTAATTAATGTTTATTTGCAATGTGCTTTTGACTTACTCAATTTTTTTTTTAATTATTGATTTTATTAAATTAATAGTTTAACATCTTATTGGAAATAATTTAAAGGAGACGCGACAGGACAACACTCGGTGGATGCCATATCTGTGTTAACAACTCCAAAAAACTTTCAGTTAACTTCTTGCAGGAGAAAGAAATTGTAGCTGTTGGACCTTTGTAGTACAGTTCCAGATATTTGTTGTGTGTTTGTTTTGATTGTTAAAATGTCTGCATTTGAGATCTCAACACGATCTTATTTTTTATAATCAAATTAATTTTTTAAATATTTTATTAGGTTGGTTCAAGGGGTACACGGGCCGCAGTAGACAGGTCAGTGGAGGCCTAGTGGAAGGAGGGACCGCAGATGCGCCACTGTTTCACCCATACACAATTAGTAGGCCTAATGCAGCGTAGTTTCCAACAGCTACTAAACGAGAGCCGGAAGATCGAAGCTCAGGAAAGGCAACCTGGGGAACACCTTGGAGTGTAACACAACCTCTCTCTACACCACGGAAGGGCTGATTCTTAGGAAGGAAGGCTGTTGTAAATAAGCATTGCGCGTCCGAGGGTGATTATATTCTTATTCGGTATCTACTCACCCTCGGACGCGCCATGCTTCTTGATTTGTAATTAATGTTTATTTGCAATGTGCTTTTGACTTACTCAATTTTTTTTTTAATTATTGATTTTATTAAATTAATAGTTTAACATCTTATTGGAAATAATTTAAAGGAGACGCGACAGGACAACACTCGGTGGATGCCATATCTGTGTTAACAACTCCAAAAAACTTTCAGTTAACTTCTTGCAGGAGAAAGAAATTGTAGCTGTTGGACCTTTGTAGTACAGTTCCAGATATTTGTTGTGTGTTTGTTTTGATTGTTAAAATGTCTGCATTTGAGATCTCAACACGATCTTATTTTTTATAATCAAATTAATTTTTTAAATATTTTATTAGGTTGGTTCAAGGGGTACACGGGCCGCAGTAGACAGGTAAGTGGAGGCCTAGTGGAAGGAGGGACCGCAGATGCGCCACTGTTTCACCCATACACAATTAGTAGGCCTAATGCAGCGTAGTTTCCAACAGCTACTAAACGAGAGCCGGAAGATCGAAGCTCAGGAAAGGCAACCTGGGGAACACCTTGGAGTGTAACACAACCTCTCTCTACACCACGGAAGGGCTGATTCTTAGGAAGGAAGGCTGTTGTAAATAAGCATTGCGCGTCCGAGGGTGATTATATTCTTATTCGGTATCTACTCACCCTCGGACGCGCCATGCTTCTTGATTTGTAATTAATGTTTATTTGCAATGTGCTTTTGACTTACTCAATTTTTTTTTTAATTATTGATTTTATTAAATTAATAGTTTAACATCTTATTGGAAATAATTTAAAGGAGACGCGACAGGACAACACTCGGTGGATGCCATATCTGTGTTAACAACTCCAAAAAACTTTCAGTTAACTTCTTGCAGGAGAAAGAAATTGTAGCTGTTGGACCTTTGTAGTACAGTTCCAGATATTTGTTGTGTGTTTGTTTTGATTGTTAAAATGTCTGCATTTGAGATCTCAACACGATCTTATTTTTTTTAATCAAATTAATTTTTTTTATATTTACTGATGTTGGTTCAAGGGGTACACGGGCAGCAATAGACAGGTCAGTGGAGGCCTAGTGGAAGGATTGACGGCAGACAGGCATCAAAGGCCTAACATTGGGCTGGCTGTAGGCAAGTTAAAATTGGTTCCAGGGGAACACGGCCATCAGTGGCCTGGTCAGTGTAGTTGTAGTTGAAAGAACGGGACGCAGACAGGCTTCGAAGGCCTAACATAATAACATAGGGCTGGCTGTAGGCAAGTTAAAATTGGTTCCAAGGGAACACGGCCATCAGTGGCCTGGTCAGTGTAGTTGTAGTTGAAAGAACGGGACGCAGACAGGCTTCGAAGGCCTAACATAACAAACTTGGGCTGGCTGTAGGCACTTTTAAATTGGTTCCAGGGGTACACGGGCAGCAGTGGTCTGGTCAGTGGAAGTCTAGTGGAAGGAGTGACCGCAGACAGGCTTCCAAGGCCTAACATAACAAACTTGGGCTGGCTGTAGGCACTTTTAAATTGGTTCCAGGGGTACACGGGCAGCAGTGGTCTGGTCTGTGGAAGTCTAGTGGAAGGAGTGACCGCAGACAGGCTTCCAAGGCCTAACATAACAAACTTGGGCTGGCTGTAGGCACTTTTAAATTGGTTCCAGGGGTACACGGGCAGCAGTGGTCTGGTCAGTGGAAGTCTAGTGGAAGGAGTGACCGCAGACAGGCTTCCAAGGCCTAACATAACAAACTTGGGCTGGCTGTAGGCACTTTTAAATTGGTTCCAGGGGTACACGGGCAGCAGTGGTCTGGTCTGTGGAAGTCTAGTGGAAGGAGTGACCGCAGACAGGCTTCGAAGGCCTAACATAATAACATAGGGCTGGCTGTAGGCAAGTTAAAATTGGTTCCAAGGGAACACGGCCATCAGTGGCCTGGTCAGTGTAGTTGTAGTTGAAAGAACGGGACGCAGACAGGCTTCGAAGGCCTAACATAACAAACTTGGGCTGGCTGTAGGCACTTTTAAATTTGTTCCAGGGGTACATGGGCAGCAGTGTATGGTCAGTGGAAGTCTAGTGGAAGGAGTGACCGCAGACAGGCTTCCAAGGCCTAACATAACAAACTTGGGCTGGCTGTAGGCACTTTTAAATTGGTTCCAGGGGTACACGGGCAGCAGTGGTCTGGTCAGTGGAAGTCTAGTGGAAGGAGTGACCGCAGACAGGCTTCGAAGGCCTAACATAACAAACTTGGGCTGGCTGTAGGCACTTTTAAATTGGTTCCAGGGGTACACGGGCAGCAGTGGTCTGGTCAGTGGAAGTCTAGTGGAAGGAGTGACCGCAGACAGGCTTCCAAGGCCTAACATAACAAACTTGGGCTGGCTGTAGGCACTTTTAAATTGGTTCCAGGGGTACACGGGCAGCAGTGGTCTGGTCAGTGGAAGTCTAGTGGAAGGAGTGACCGCAGACAGGCTTCGAAGGCCTAACATAACAAACTTGGGCTGGCTGTAGGCACTTTTAAATTGGTTCCAGGGGTACACGGGCAGCAGTGGTCTGGTCAGTGGAAGTCTAGTGGAAGGAGTGACCGCAGACAGGCTTCCAAGGCCTAACATAACAAAATTGGGCTGGCTGTAGGCACTTTAAATTGGTTCCAGGGGTACATGGGCAGCAGTGTATGGTCAGTGGAAGTCTAGTGGAAGGAGTGACCGCAGACAGGCTTCGAAGGCCTAACATAATAACATAGGGCTGGCTGTAGGCAAGTTAAAATTGGTTCCAAGGGAACACGGCCATCAGTGGCCTGGTCAGTGTAGTTGTAGTTGAAAGAACGGGACGCAGACAGGCTTCGAAGGCCTAACATAACAAACTTGGGCTGGCTGTAGGCACTTTTAAATTTGTTCCAGGGGTACATGGGCAGCAGTGTATGGTCAGTGGAAGTCTAGTGGAAGGAGTGACCGCAGACAGGCTTCGAAGGCCTAACATAACAAACTTGGGCTGGCTGTAGGCACTTTTAAATTGGTTCCAGGGGTACACGGGCAGCAGTGGTCTGGTCAGTGGAAGTCTAGTGGAAGGAGTGACCGCAGACAGGCTTCGAAGGCCTAACATAACAAACTTGGGCTGGCTGTAGGCACTTTTAAATTGGTTCCAGGGGTACACGGGCAGCAGTGGTCTGGTCAGTGGAAGTCTAGTGGAAGGAGTGACCGCAGACAGGCTTCCAAGGCCTAACATAACAAAATTGGGCTGGCTGTAGGCACTTTAAATTGGTTCCAGGGGTACATGGGCAGCAGTGTATGGTCAGTGGAAGTCTAGTGGAAGGAGTGACGGCAGACAGTCTTCGAAGGCCTAACATAACAAAATTGGGCTGACTGTAGGCACTTTTAAATTGGTTCCAGGGTAACACGGCCAGCAGTGGCCTGGTCAGTGTAGTAGTTGTAGAAAGAAGGGACCGCAGACAGGCTTCGAAGGCCTAACATAACAAAAATGTCAAAACAATGGTATTGTCAGTGCCAGGCATTGAAGGATGTCAGCGCCTAGACTACACATTGGTGAAGCTGTGAGAGATAATTTTGCTAGTGGTAGAGCACTGTTTGAGCTGGGGGGGGAACTGTCTTGTGGCCGGCGGTACAGGCACAGGGCCCCTCATATTACAACGGTGTGTCTGACGTTGGGTGCGCACCACCACCGCCAGAGACACTTTATTGTACTATGAGGGACCCAGTGGCAGTGCCGTCGACCAAAAGCGGCCACACCCACCTCTTCAGACAAACAGCACTCTCAAGGGTCCAAGCGCAAAGTGGCGATAGCACGGCCCCGTGTGGGGAGTTTGGCCATTTCGTGAGGTGGAAACATGTCGTATGCTGGACAATCAGGTGAAGAAAATTACGAGATTGGAAAAGTCATTCAGAATAGTCCACAGGCAAGACCTTTTCATAGGAAAGCTAGGTGTCAGCCGGGCAGGGTGGGGCAAAAGATTTTGAAATCCAGTTGTGGTTCATTTTAATGAAGGTTAGATCATCTACATTTTGGGTAGCCAGACGAGTCCTTTTTTCTGTTAGTATTGAACCTGCAGCACTGAATACTCTTTCTGATAGGACACTAGCTGCCGGGCAAGCAAGCTCCTGCAATGCATATTCTGCCAATTCTGGCCAGGTGTCTAATTTGGATGCCCAGTAATCAAATGGGAATGACGGTTGAGGGAGAACGTCGATAAGGGATGAAAAATAGTTTGTAACCATACTGGACAAATGTTGTCTCCTGTCACTTTGAATTGATGCTGCAGTACCTGTCCTGTCTGCGGTCATAGAAAAATCACTCCACAACCTGGTCAGAAAACCCCTCTGGCCAACGCCACTTCTGATTTCTGCCCCTCTAACACCTCTGGTCTGCTGGCCCCTGGAGCTCGTGTGAGAACGATCACGGGCGCTGTGTGCAGGGAATGCCAGAAGCAAACGGTCAACAAGAGTTGATTGTTTTGTTGCTAATATTAGTTCCAAGTTCTCATGTGGCATAATATTTTGCAATTTGCCTTTATAGCGAGGATCAAGGAGGCAGGCCAACCAGTAATCGTCATCGTTCATCATTTTTGTAATGCGTGTGTCCCTTTTGAGGATACGCAAGGCATAATCCGCCATGTGGGCCAAAGTTCCCGTTGTCAAATCTGCGGTTGTGCTTGGTTGAGGGGCAGTTGCAGGCAAATCTACGTCACTTGTGTCCCTCAAAAAACCAGAACCCGGCCTTGCCACGCCACCAATTTCCCGTGCCCCCGGGAAAGCTTCCTCATTAAAAATATACTCATCCCCATCATCCTCCTCATCCTCCACCTCCTCTTCGCCCGGTACCTCGTCATGTACACTGCCCTGACCAGACAATCGCTGACTGTCATCAAGGCTTTCCTCTTCCTCTGGTGCAGACGCCTGATCCTTTATGTGCGTCAAACTTTGCATCAGCAGACGCATTAGGGGGATGCTCATGCTTATTATGGCGTTGTCTGCACTAACCAGCCGTGTGCATTCCTCAAAACACTGAAGGACTTGACACATGTCTTGAATCTTCGACCACTGCACACCTGACAACTCCATGTCTGCCATCCTACTGCCTGCCCGTGTATGTGTATCCTCCCACAAAAACATAACAGCCCGCCTCTGTTCGCACAGTCTCTGAAGCATGTGCAGTGTTGAGTTCCACCTTGTTGCAACGTCTATGATTAGGCGATGCTGGGGAAGGTTCAAAGAACGCTGATAGGTCTGCATACGGCTGGAGTGTACAGGCGAACGGCGGATATGTGCGCAAAGTCCACGCACTTTGAGGAGCAGGTCGGATAACCCCGGATAACTTTTCAGGAAGCACTGCACCACCAGGTTTAAGGTGTGAGCCAGGCAAGGAATGTGTTTCAGTTGGGAAAGGGAGATGGCAGCCATGAAATTCCTTCCGTTATCACTCACTACCTTGCCTGCCTCAAGATCTACAGTGCCCAGCCACGACTGCGTTTCTTGCTGCAAGAACTCGGACAGAACTTCCGCGGTGTGTCTATTGTCGCCCAAACACTTCATAGCCAATACAGCCTGCTGACGTATGCCAGTAGCTGCCCCATAATGGGAGACCTGGTGTGCAACAGTGGCAGGTGCGGATGGAGTGTTTGTGCGACTGCGGTCTGTGGACGAGCTCTTGCTTCTGCAGGAGGACGAGGAGGAGGAGGAGGAGGAGGGGGTGCGAACGGCTACAGACAACTGTTTACTAGACCGTGGGCTAGGCAGAACTGTCCCAAACTTGCTGTCCCCTGTGGACCCTGAATCCACCACATTTACCCAGTGTGCCGTGATGGACACGTAACGTCCCTGGCCATGCCTACTGGTCCATGCATCTGTTGTCAGGTGCACCTTTGTGCTCACAGATTGCCTGAGTGCATGGACGATGCGCTCTTTAACATGCTGGTGGAGGGCTGGGATGGCTTTTCTGGAAAAAAAGTGTCGACTGGGTAGCTCGTAGCGTGGTACAGCGTAGTCCATCAGGTCTTTGAAAGCTTCACTTTCAACTAACCGGTAGGGCATCATCTCTAACGAGATTAGTCTAGCTATGTGGGCGTTCAAACCCTGTGTACGCGGATGCGAGGCTAAGTATTTCCTTTTTCTAACCATAGTCTCATGTAGGGTGAGCTGGACTGGAGAGATGGAGATCGTGGAACTAGCGGGGGTGCCGGTGGACATGGCAGACTGAGAGACGGTGGGAGATGGTATTGTTGCCGCCGGTGCCCTAGATGCAGTGTTTCCTACTACGAAACTGGTGATTCCCTGACCCTGACTGCTTTGGCCTGGCAAAGATACCTGCACAGATACAGCAGGTGGTGCGCTAAATGGTGGTCCTACACTGCCGGAAGGGATGTTGCGTTGATGACTAGCTTCATTGGCCGAGGGTGCAACAACCTTAAGGGACGTTTGGTAGTTAGTCCAAGCTTTCAAATGCATGGTGGTTAAATGTCTATGCATGCAACTAGTATTGAGACTTTTCAGATTCTGACCTCTGCTTAAGGAAGTAGAACATTTTTGACAGATGACTTTGCGCTGATCAATTGGATGTTGTTTAAAAAAATGCCAGACTGCACTCTTTCTAGCATCGGATACCTTTTCAGGCATTGCAGACTGAGCTTTAACCGGATGGCCACGCTGTCCTCCACCAGGTTTTGGCTTTGCCACGCGTTTTGGGCAAGATACGGGCCCGGCAGATGGAACCTGTGGCGATGTTGATGCCTGCTGCGGCCCCTCCTCCTCCTCTGCTTCAGAACTGCTGCCGCCTGCACCCTGTTCCCCCAATGGCTGCCAATCGGGGTCAAGAACTGGGTCATCTAATAACTCTTCTTGTACCTCCTGCGCAACTTCGTCTGTGTCACCGTGTCGTTCGGTGGTATAGCGTTCGTGATGGGGCAACATAGTCTCATCAGGGTCTGATTCTTGATCAGCACCCTGCGAGGGCAATGTTGTGGTCTGAGTCAAAGGACCAGCATAGTAGTCTGGCTGTGGCTGTGCGTCAGTGCACTCCATGTCAGATTCAATTTGTAATGGGCATGGACTGTTAACTGCTTCACTTTCTAAGCCAGGGACGGTATGTGTAAAGAGCTCCATGGAGTAACCCGTTGTGTCGCCTGCTGCATTCTTCTCTGTTGTTGTTTTTGCTGAAGAGGACAAGGAAGTGACTTGTCCCTGACTGTGAACATCCACTAACGACGCGCTGCTTTTACTTTTACCAGTTTCACGAGAGGAGGCAAAAGAGCTAGAGGCTGAGTCAGCAAGATAAGCCAAAACTTGCTCTTGCTGCTCCGGCTTTAAAAGCGGTTTTCCTAATCCCAGAAAAGGGAGCGTTCGAGGCCTTGTGTAGCCGGACGACGAACCTGGCTCCACAGCTCCAGACTTAGGTGCAATATTTTTTTCCCCACGACCACCTGATGCTCCACCACTACCACTACCCTCATTACCAGCTGACAATGAACGCCCCCGGCCACGACCTCTTCCACTAGACTTCCTCATTGTTTTAAAAACGTAACCAAACTAACGTTATTTGTTGCAGTCACACAACTTACACGGTGAGCTATAACTTCAGTATGATTTAGCTACCCCTTTACAGGTTGGTGAGACCACAGCGAAAATCAGGCCCAATGTTACACACTCTTTTTTTGGTGGCTGCAAATTAGAGAGATGCCCCACACGCAGGACTGTCACTGAAGCACAAATGTTAATATTAATGTCACACTATTATTTTTTTTTTATTTTTATTTTTTTCAGGAACACTTTAGAAACCCCCCCCCCCAAAAAAAAATAGATTTTTGCAGGGAGAATTTAGAAAACAAATGTAACAAACTATATGCTTTCTATGGGCCACTGAGTGAGAGATGACGCACACAGGAATCAGGAGTGGCACACAAGCCCAGAGGCCAATATTTTTCTACCAATGATTGATGGAGTTATTTTCTCTGGTAGATTTTGGAACCCAAATCAAGGAAAAAAAATATAGGCTTTCTATGGACCACAATTGGAGAGAGAGAGAGAGAGAGAGAGAGAGATGGCACACCCAGGAGTCAAGACTGGCACACAAGCAGAAAGGCCAATATTAATCTCCCACTGTTTTTTTTGGTTGTTTTTTTTTTTTTTTTTTCAGGGAGACTTTAGAAAAAAAAATAATAAAAAAAATATGATTTTATCAGGAAGAATTTAGAAACCAAATAAAATAAAATGATTTTTTCAGGGAGAATTTATAAAACAAATAAAAACAAAAATAGGCGTTCTATGGCCCACTGACTGAGAGATGACGCACACAGGAATCAGGAGTGGCACACAAGCCCAGAGGCCAATATTTTTCTACCAATGATTGATGGAGTTATTTTCTCTGGTAGATTTTGGAACCCAAATCAAGGAAAAAAAATATAGGCTTTCTATGGACCACAATTGGAGAGAGAGAGAGAGAGAGAGAGAGAGAGAGAGATGGCACACCCAGGAGTCAAGACTGGCACACAAGCAGAAAGGCCAATATTAATCTCCCACTGTTTTTTTTGGTTGTTTTTTTTTTTTTTTTTTCAGGGAGACTTTAGAAAAAAAAATAATAAAAAAAATATGATTTTATCAGGAAGAATTTAGAAACCAAATAAAATAAAATGATTTTTTCAGGGAGAATTTATAAAACAAATAAAAACAAAAATAGGCGTTCTATGGCCCACTGACTGAGAGATGACGCACACAGGAATCAGGAGTGGCACACAAGCCCAGAGGCCAATATTTTTCTACCAATGATTGATGGAGTTATTTTCTCTGGTAGATTTTGGAACCCAAATCAAGGAAAAAAAATATAGGCTTTCTATGGACCACAATTGGAGAGAGAGAGAGAGAGAGAGAGATGGCACACCCAGGAGTCAAGACTGGCACACAAGCAGAAAGGCCAATATTAATCTCCCACTGTTTTTTTTGGTTGTTTTTTTTTTTTTTTTTTCAGGGAGACTTTAGAAAAAAAAATAATAAAAAAAATATGATTTTATCAGGAAGAATTTAGAAACCAAATAAAATAAAATGATTTTTTCAGGGAGAATTTATAAAACAAATAAAAACAAAAATAGGCGTTCTATGGCCCACTGACTGAGAGATGACGCACACAGGAGTCAGGAGTGGCACACAAGCCCAGAGGCCAATATTTTTCTACCAATGATTGATGTAGTTATTTTCTCTGGTAGATTTTGGAACCCAAATCAAGGAAAAAAAATATAGGCTTTCTATGGACCACAATTGGAGAGAGAGAGAGAGAGAGAGAGAGAGAGAGAGAGAGATGGCACACCCAGGAGTCAAGACTGGCACACAAGCAGAAAGGCCAATATTAATCTCCCACTGTTTTTTTTTTTTTTTTTTTTTTTTCAGGGAGACTTTAGAAAAAAAAATAATAAAAAAAATATGATTTTATCAGGAAGAATTTAGAAACCAAATAAAATAAAATGATTTTTTCAGGGAGAATTTAGAAAACAAATAAAACCAAAAATAGGCGTTCTATGGCCCACTGACTGAGAGAGAGAGAGAGATGGAACGCTTAGTACTGGCACACAAGCCCAAAGGGCAATATTAATCTCCCTTTTTTTTTCCAGGGAGAATTTCTAAAACCCCCCCCAAAAAAAAAATAGGCTTTCTATGGCCCACTATTTGTGAGAGAGATGGGACGCTCAGGACTGGCACAGATGGCACGCTCAGGACTGGCACAGAAGCCCAGAGGCCAATATTAATCTCCCTTTTTTTCTGGGAGAATTTATAAAACCAAAAAAATATTTAAATAGGCTTTCTATGGCCCACTATTTGTGAGAGAGATGGCACGCTCAGGACTGGCACAGATGGCACGCTCACAACTGGCACACAAGCCCAGAGGCCAATATTAATCTCCCTTTTTTCAGGGAAAATTTATAAAACCAAAAAAAAAATTAAATAGGCTTTCTATGGCCCACTATTTGTGAGAGAGATGGCACGCTCAGGACTGGCACAGATGGCACGCTCACAACTGGCACACAAGCCCAGAGGCCAATATTAATCTCCCTTTTTTCAGGGAAAATTTATAAAACCAAAAAAAAAATTAAATAGGCTTTCTATGGCCCACTATTTGTGAGAGAGATGGCACGCTCAGGACTGGCACAGATGGCACGCTCACAACTGGCACACAAGCCCAGAGGCCAATATTAATCTCCCTTTTTTTCAGGGAGAATTTATAAAACCAAAAAAAAAATTAAATAGGCTTTCTATGGCCCACTATTTGTGAGAGAGATGGCACGCTCAGGGCTGGCACAGATGGCACGCTCAGGACTGGCACACAAGCCCAGAGGCCAATATTAATCTCCCTTTTTTTCAGGGAGAATTTATAAAACCCAAAAAAAAATAAAATAGGCTTTCTATGGCCCACTATTTGTGAGAGAGATGGCACACTCAGGACTGGCACACAAGCCCAAAGGCCAATATTAATCTCCCACTGTATTTTTATCAGGGAGAATTTATACACCCCACAAAAAAAAATACAGAAAAATGAAAAGGCTTTCTATGGCCCACTATGTGAGAGAGATGGCACACACAGGGATGGCACTCTAGCAGAAATGCCAAATTGCCAATCTTAATCTCCCACCAAAAAAAAAAAAAAAAAAAAAACAGGGAATGTCCTACAATTACTATCTCCCTGCCTGCAGTAATCTCAGCCAGGTATGGCAGGCAGCTACTATCTCCCTGCCTGCAGTAATCTCAGCCAGGTATGGCAGGCAGCAATAAGGAGTGGACTGATGCACAAATGAAATAAAAAGTGTGGACAAACAAAAAAGATAGCTGTGCAGAAAGGAAGGAACAAGAGGATTTGTGCTTTGAAAAAAGCAGTTGGTTTGCACAGCGGCGTACACACAGCAATGCAGCTATCAGGGAGCCTTCTAGGGCAGCCCAATGAGCTACAGCGCTGAGGGGAAAAAAAAAAAAAAAAAAACTTCCACTGTCCCTGCACACCGAGGGTGGTGTTGGACAGTGCAAATCGCTGCAGCACAAGCGGTTTTGTGGTTAATGGACCCTGCCTAACGCTATCCCTGCTTCTGACAAAGCGGCAGCAACCTCTCCCTAAGCTCAGATCAGCAGCAGTAAGATGGCGGTCGGCGGGAACGCCTCTTTATAGCCCCTGTGACGTCGCAGACAGCAAGCCAATCACTGCAATGCCCTTCTCTAAGATGGTGGGGACCAGGACCTATGTCATCACGCTGCCCACACTCTGCGTTTACCTTCATTGGCTGAGAAATGGCGCTTTTCGCGTCATTGAAACGCGACTTTGGCGCGAAAGTCGCGCAACCGCATGGCCGACCCCGCACAGGGGTCGGATCGGGTTTCATGAAACCCCGACTTAGCCAAAAGTCGGCGACTTTTGAAAATGTTCGACCCGTTTCGCTCAACCCTAGTCCTCAGTGTTGTGAGAACGATGACTGGTTAAAATTTTTGGTGGTTTCTTGTTCAGTCCATAGGCCAACATCATGTGGCAAACCGGTGAGCATATGGCTCTATTAGTATAGGAGATACCTGAAAACATATCACACTTTTCATCATAGTGCTTTTACCAATGCATAAAATGCATGGAGAAGTCATTTCAAATGACCTGGTCCTCAGTGTTGTGAGAACGATGAATGGTTAAAATTTTTGGTGGTTTCTTGTTCAGTCCATAGGCCTACATCATGTGGCAAACGCGTGAGCATGTGGCTCTATTAGTATAGGAGATACCTGAAAACATATCACACTTTTCATCATAGTGCTTTTACCAATGCATAAAATGCATGGAGAAGTCATTTCGAATGACTGGTCCTCAGTGTTGTGACAACGATGACTGGTTAAAATTTTTGGTGGTTTCTTGTTCAGTCCATAGGCCTACATCATGTGGCAAACCGGTGAGCATGTGGCTCTATTAGTATAGAGATACCTGAAAACATATCACACTTTTCATCATAGTGCTTTTACCAATGCATAAAATGCATGGAGAAGTCATTTCGAATGACTGGTCCTCAGTGTTGTGAGAACGATGACTGGTTAAAATTTTGGTGGTTTCTTGTTCAGTCCATAGGCCTACATCATGTGGCAAACCGGTGAGCATGTGGCTCTATTAGTATAGGAGATACCTGAAAACATATCACACTTTTCATCATAGTGCTTTTACCAATGCATTAAAATGCATGGAGAAGTCATTTCGAATGACTGGTCCTCAGTGTTGTGAGAACGATGACTGGTTAAAATTTTTGGTGGTTTCTTGTTCAGTCCATTAGCCTACATCATGTGGCAAACCGTGTGAGCATGTGGCTCTATTAGTATAGGAGATACCTGAAAACATATCACACTTTTCATCATAGTGCTTTTACCAATGCATAAAATGCATGGAGAAGTCATTTCGAATGACTGGTCCTCAGTGTTGTGAGAACGATGACTGGTTAAAATTTTTGGTGGTTTCTTGTTCAGTCCATAGGCCTACATCATGTGGCAAACCGGTGAGCATGTGGCTCTCTTAGTATAGGAGATACCTGAAAACATATCACACTTTTCATCATAGTGCTTTTACCAATGCATAAAATGCATGGAGAAGTCATTTCGAATGACTGGTCCTCAGTGTTGTGAGAATGATGACTGGTTAAAATTTTTGGTGGTTTATTGTTCAGTCCATAGGCCGACATCATGTGGCAAACCGGTGAGCATGTGGCTCTATTAGTATAGGGAGATACCTGAAAACATATCACACTTTTCATCATAGTGCTTTTACCAATGCATAAAATGCATGGAGAAGTCATTTCGAATGACTGGTCCTCAGTGTTGTGAGAACGATGACTGGTTAAAATTTTTGGTGGTTTCTTGTTCAGTCCATAGGCCTACATCATGTGGCAAACCGGTGAGCATGTGGCTCTATTAGTATAGGAGATACCTGAAAACATATCACACTTTTCATCATAGTGCTTTTACCAATGCATAAAATGCATGGAGAAGTCATTTCGAATGACTGGTCCTCAGTGTTGTGAGAACGATGACTGGTTAAAATTTTTGGTGGTTTCTTCTTCAGTCCATAGGCCTACATCATGTGGCAAACCGGTGAGCATGTGGCTCTATTAGTATAGGAGATACCTGAAAATATATCACACTTTTCATCATAGTGCTTTTACCAATGCATAAAATGACTGGAGAAGTCATTTCGAATGACTGGTCCTCAGTGTTGTGAGAACGATGACTGGTTAAAATTTTTGGTGGTTTCTTGTTCAGTCCATAGGCCTACATCATGTGGCAAACCGGTGAGCATGTGGCTCTATTAGTATAGGAGATACCTGAAAACATATCACACTTTTCATCATAGTGCTTTTTACCAATGCATAAAATGCATGGAGAAGTCATTTCGAATGACTGGTCCTCAGTGTTGTGAGAACGATGACTGGTTAAAATTTTTGGTGGTTTCTTGTTCAGTCCATAGGCCTACATCATGTGGCAAACCGGTGAGCATGTGGCTCTATTAGTATAGGAGATACCTGAAAACATATCACACTTTTCATCATAGTGCTTTTACCAATGCATAAAATGCATGGAGAAGTCATTTCGAATGACTGGTCCTCAGTGTTGTGAGAACGATGACTGGTTAAAATTTTTGGTGGTTTCTTGTTCAGTCCATAGGCCTACATCATGTGGCAAACTGGTGAGCATGTGGCTCTATTAGTATAGGAGATACCTGAAAACATATCACACTTTTCATCATAGTGCTTTTACCAATGCATAAAATGCATGGAGAAGTCATTCGAATGACTGGTCCTCAGTGTTGTGAGAACGATGACTGGTTAAAATTTTTGGTGGTTTCTTGTTCAGTCCATAGGCCTACATCATGTGGCAAACCGGTGAGCATGTGGCTCTATTAGTATAGGAGATACCTGAAAACATATCACACTTTTCATCATAGTGCTTTTACCAATGCATAAAATGCATGGAGAAGTCATTTCGAATGACTGGTCCTCAGTGTTGTGAGAACGATGACTGGTTAAAATTTTTGGTGGTTTCTTGTTCAGTCCATTAGCCTACATCATGTGGCAAACCGAGTGAGCATGTGGCTCTATTAGTATAGGAGATACCTGAAAACATATCACACTTTTCATCATAGTGCTTTTACCAATGCATAAAATGCATGGAGAAGTCATTTCGAATGACTGGTCCTCAGTGTTGTGAGAACGATGACTGGTTAAAATTTTTGGTGGTTTCTTGTTCAGTCCATAGGCCTACATCATGTGGCAACCGGTGAGCATGTGGCTCTATTAGTATAGGAGATACCTGAAAATATATCACACTTTTCATCATAGTGCTTTTACCAATGCATAAAATGACTGGAGAAGTCATTTCGAATGACTGGTCCTCAGTGTTGTGAGAACGATGACTGGTTAAAATTTTTGGTGGTTTCTTGTTCAGTCCATAGGCCTACATCATGTGGCAAACCGGTGAGCATGTGGCTCTATTAGTATAGGAGATACCTGAAAACATATCACACTTTTCATCATAGTGCTTTTACCAATGCATAAAATGCATGGAGAAGTCATTTCGAATGACTGGTCCTCAGTGTTGTGAGAACGATGACTGGTTAAAATTTTTGGTGGTTTCTGTTCAGTCCATAGGCCTACATCATGTGGCAAACCGGTGAGCATGTGGCTCTATTAGTATAGGAGATACCTGAAAACATATCACACTTTTCATCATAGTGCTTTTACCAATGCATACAATGCATGGAGAAGTCATTTCGAATGACTGGTCCTCAGTGTTGTGAGAACGATGACTGGTTAAAATTTTTGGTGGTTTCTTGTTCAGTCCATAGGCCTACATCATGTGGCAAACCGGTGAGTATGTGGCTCTATTAGTATAGGAGATACCTGAAAACATATCACACTTTTCATCATAGTGCTTTTACCAATGCATAAAATGCATGGAGAAGTCATTTCGAATGACTGGTCCTCAGTGTTGTGAGAACGATGACTGGTTAAAATTTTTGGTGGCTTCTTGTTCAGTCCATAGGCCTACATCATGTGGCAAACCGGTGAGCATGTGGCTCTATTAGTATAGGAGATACCTGAAAACATATCACACTTTTCATCATAGTGCTTTTACCAATGCATAAAATGCATGGAGAAGTCATTTCGAATGACTGGTCCTCAGTGTTGTGAGAACGATGACTGGTTAAAATTTTTGGTGGCTTCTTGTTCAGTCCATAGGCCTACATCATGTGGCAAACCGGTGAGCATGTGGCTCTATTAGTATAGGAGATACCTGAAAACATATCACACTTTTCATCATAGTGCTTTTACCAATGCATAAAATGCATGGAGAAGTCATTTCGAATGACTGGTCCTCAGTGTTGTGAGAACGATGACTGGTTAAAATTTTTGGTGGTTTCTTGTTCAGTCCATAGGCCTACATCATGTGGCAAACCGGTGAGCATGTGGCTCTATTAGTATAGGAGATACCTGAAAACATATCACACTTTTCATCATAGTGCTTTTACCAATGCATAAAATGCATGGAGAAGTCATTTCGAATGACTGGTCCTCAGTGTTGTGAGAACGATGACTGGTTAAAATTTTTGGTGGTCTTCTTGTTCAGTCCATAGGCCTACATCATGTGGCAAACCGGTGAGCATGTGGCTCTATTAGTATAGGAGATACCTGAAAACATATCACACTTTTCATCATAGTGCTTTTACCAATGCATAAAATGCATGGAGAAGTCATTTCGAATGACTGGTCCTCAGTGTTGTGAGAACGATGACTGGTTAAAATTTTTGGTGGTTTCTTGTTCAGTCCATAGGCCTACATCATGTGGCAAACCGGTGAGCATGTGGCTCTATTAGTATAGGAGATACCTGAAAACATATCACACTTTTCATCATAATGCTTTTACCAATGCATAAAATGCATGGAGAAGTCATTTCGAATGACTGGTCCTCAGTGTTGTGAGAACGATGACTGGTTAAAATTTTTGGTGGTTTCTTGTTCAGTCCATAGGCCTACATCATGTGGCAAACCGGTGAGCATGTGGCTCTATTAGTATAGGAGATACCTGAAAACATATCACACTTTTCATCATAGTGCTTTTACCAATGCATAAAATGCATGGAGAAGTCATTCGAATGACTGGTCCTCAGTGTTGTGAGAACTGATGACTGGTTAAAATTTTTTGGTGGTTTCTTGTTCAGTCCATAGGCCTACATCAAGTGGCAAACCGGTGAGCATGTGGCTCTATTAGTATAGGAGATACCTGAAAACATATCACACTTTTCATCATAGTGCTTTTACCAATGCATAAAATGCATGGAGAAGTCATTTCGAATGACTGGTCCTCAGTGTTGTGAGAACGATGACTGGTTAAAATTTTTGGTGGTTTCTTGTTCAGTCCATAGGCCTACATCATGTGGCAAACCGGTGAGCATGTGGCTCTATTAGTATAGGAGATACCTGAAAACATATCACACTTTTCATCATAGTGCTTTTACCAATGCATAAAATGCATGGAGAAGTCATTTCGAATGACTGGTCCTCAGTGTTGTTGAGAACGATGACTGGTTAAAATTTTTGGTGGCTTCTTGTTCAGTCCATAGGCCTACATCAAGTGGCAAACCGGTGAGCATGTGGCTCTATTAGTATAGGAGATACCTGAAAACATATCACACTTTTCATCATAGTGCTTTTACCAATGCATAAAATGCATGGAGAAGTCATTTCGAATGACTGGTCCTCAGTGTTGTGAGAACGATGACTGGTTAAAATTTTTGGTGGTTTCTTGTTCAGTCCATAGGCCTACATCATGTGGCAAACCGGTGAGCATGTGGCTCTATTAGTATAGGAGATACCTGAAAACATATCACACTTTTCATCATAGTGCTTTTACCAATGCATAAAATGCATGGAGAAGTCATTTCGAATGACTGGTCCTCAGTGTTGTGAGAACGATGACTGGTTAAAATTTTTGGTGGTTTCTTGTTCAGTCCATAGGCCTACATCATGTGGCAAACCGGTGAGCATGTGGCTCTATTAGTATAGGAGATACCTGAAAACATATCACACTTTTCATCATAGTGCTTTTACCAATGCATAAAATGCATGGAGAAGTCATTTCGAATGACTGGTCCTCAGTGTTGTGAGAACGATAGACTGGTTAAAATTTTTGGTGGTTTCTTGTTCAGTCCATAGGCCTACATCATGTGGCAAACCGGTGAGCATGTGGCTCTATTAGTATAGGAGATACCTGAAAACATATCACACTTTTCATCATAGTGCTTTTACCAATGCATAAAATGCATGGAGAAGTCATTTCGAATGACTGGTCCTCAGTGTTGTGAGAACGATGACTGGTTAAAATTTTTGGTGGTTTCTTGTTCAGTCCCATAGGCCTACATCATGTGGCAAACCGGTGAGCATGTGGCTCTATTAGTATAGGAGATACCTGAAAACATATCACACTTTTCATCATAGTGCTTTTACCAATGCATAAAATGCATGGAGAAGTCATTTCGAATGACTGGTCCTCAGTGTTGTGAGAACGATGACTGGTTAAAATTTTGGTGGTTTCTTGTTCAGTCCATAGGCCTACATCATGTGGCAAACCGGTGAGCATGTGGCTCTATTAGTATAGGAGATACCTGAAAACATATCACACTTTTCATCATAGTGCTTTTACCAATGCATAAAATGCATGGAGAAGTCATTTCGAATGACTGGTCCTCAGTGTTGTGAGAACGATGACTGGTTAAAATTTTTGGTGGCTTCTTGTTCAGTCCATAGGCCTACATCATGTGGCAAACCGGTGAGCATGTGGCTCTATTAGTATAGAGATACCTGAAAACATATCACACTTTTCATCATAGTGCTTTTACCAATGCATAAAATGCATGGAGAAGTCATTTCGAATGACTGGTCCTCAGTGTTGTGAGAACGATGACTGGTTAAAATTTTTGGTGGTTTCTTGTTCAGTCCATAGGCCTACATCATGTGGCAAACCGGTGAGCATGTGGCTCTATTAGTATAGGAGATACCTGAAAACATATCACACTTTTCATCATAGTGCTTTTACCAATGCATAAAATGCATGGAGAAGTCATTTCGAATGACTGGTCCTCAGTGTTGTGAGAACGATGACTGGTTAAAATTTTTGGTGGTTTCTTGTTCAGTCCATAGGCCTACATCATGTGGCAAACCGGTGAGCATGTGGCTCTATTAGTATAGGAGATACCTGAAAACATATCACACTTTTCATCATAGTGCTTTTACCAATGCATAAAATGCATGGAGAAGTCATTTCGAATGACTGGTCCTCAGTGTTGTGAGAACGATGACTGGTTAAAATTTTTGGTGGTTTCTTGTTCAGTCCATAGGCCTACATCATGTGGCAAACCGGTGAGCATGTGGCTCTATTAGTATAGGAGATACCTGAAAACATATCACACTTTTCATCATAGTGCTTTTACCAATGCATAAAATGCATGGAGAAGTCATTTCGAATGACTGGTCCTCAGTGTTGTGAGAACGATGACTGGTTAAAATTTTTGGTGGCTTCTTGTTCAGTCCATAGGCCTACATCATGTGGCAAACCGGTGAGCATGTGGCTCTATTAGTATAGGAGATACCTGAAACATATCACACTTTTCATCATAGTGCTTTTACCAATGCATAAAATGCATGGAGAAGTCATTTCGAATGACTGGTCCTCAGTGTTGTGAGAACGATGACTGGTTAAAATTTTTGGTGGTTTCTTGTTCAGTCCATAGGCCTACATCATGTGGCAAACCGGTGAGCATGTGGCTCTATTAGTATAGGAGATACCTGAAAACATATCACACTTTTCATCATAGTGCTTTTACCAATGCATAAAATGCATGGAGAAGTCATTTCGAATGACTGGTCCTCAGTGTTGTGAGAATGATGACTGGTTAAAATTTTTGGTGGTTTCTTGTTCAGTCCATAGGCCTACATCATGTGGCAAACCGGTGAGCATGTGGCTCTATTAGTATAGGAGATACCTGAAAACATATCACACTTTTCATCATAGTGCTTTTACCAATGCATAAAATGCATGGAGAAGTCATTTCGAATGACTGGTCCTCAGTGTTGTGAGAACGATGACTGGTTAAAATTTTTGGTGGTTTCTTGTTCAGTCCATAGGCCTACATCATGTGGCAAACCGGTGAGCATGTGGCTCTATTAGTATAGGAGATACCTGAAAACATATCACACTTTTCATCATAGTGCTTTTACCAATGCATAAAATGCATGGAGAAGTCATTTCGAATGACTGGTCCTCAGTGTTGTGAGAACGATGACTGGTTAAAATTTTTGGTGGTTTCTTGTTCAGTCCATAGGCCTACATCATGTGGCAAACCGGTGAGCATGTGGCTCTATTAGTATAGGAGATACCTGAAAACATATCACACTTTTCATCATAGTGCTTTTACCAATGCATAAAATGCATGGAGAAGTCATTTCGAATGACTGGTCCTCAGTGTTGTGAGAACGATGACTGGTTAAAATTTTTGGTGGTTTCTTGTTCAGTCCATAGGCCTACATCATGTGGCAAACCGGTGAGCATGTGGCTCTATTAGTATAGGAGATACCTGAAAACATATCACACTTTTCATCATAGTGCTTTTACCAATGCATAAAATGCATGGAGAAGTCATTTCGAATGACTGGTCCTCAGTGTTGTGAGAACGATGACTGGTTAAAATTTTTGGTGGTTTCTTGTTCAGTCCATAGGCCTACATCATGTGGCAAACCGGTGAGCATGTGGCTCTATTAGTATAGGAGATACCTGAAAACATATCACACTTTTCATCATAGTGCTTTTACCAATGCATAAAATGCATGGAGAAGTCATTTCGAATGACTGGTCCTCAGTGTTGTGAGAACGATGACTGGTTAAAATTTTTGGTGGTTTCTTGTTCAGTCCATAGGCCTACATCATGTGGCAAACCGGTGAGCATGTGGCTCTATTAGTATAGGAGATACCTGAAAACATATCACACTTTTCATCACAGTGCTTTTACCAATGCATAAAATGCATGGAGAAGTCATTTCGAATGACTGGTCCTCAGTGTTGTGAGAACGATGACTGGTTAAAATTTTTGGTGGTTTCTTGTTCAGTCCATAGGCCTACATCATGTGGCAAACCGGTGAGCATGTGGCTCTATTAGTATAGGAGATACCTGAAAACATATCACACTTTTCATCATAGTGCTTTTACCAATGCATAAAATGACTGGAGAAGTCATTTCGAATGACTGGTCCTCAGTGTTGTGAGAACGATGACTGGTTAAAATTTTTGGTGGTTTCTTGTTCAGTCCATAGGCCTACATCATGTGGCAAACCGGTGAGCATGTGGCTCTATTAGTATAGGAGATACCTGAAAACATATCACACTTTTCATCATAGTGCTTTTACCAATGCATAAAATGCATGGAGAAGTCATTTCGAATGACTGGTCCTCAGTGTTGTGAGAACGATGACTGGTTAAAATTTTTGGTGGTTTCTTGTTCAGTCCATAGGCCTACATCATGTGGCAAACCGGTGAGCATGTGGCTCTATTAGTATAGGAGATACCTGAAAACATATCACACTTTTCATCATAGTGCTTTTACCAATGCATAAAATGCATGGAGAAGTCATTTCGAATGACTGGTCCTCAGTGTTGTGAGAACGATGACTGGTTAGAATTTTTGGTGGTTTCTTGTTCAGTCCATAGGCCTACATCATGTGGCAAACCGGTGAGCATGTGGCTCTATTAGTATAGGAGATACCTGAAAACATATCACACTTTTCATCATAGTGCTTTTACCAATGCATAAAATGCATGGAGAAGTCATTTCGAATGACTGGTCCTCAGTGTTGTGAGAACGATGACTGGTTAAAATTTTTGGTGGTTTCTTGTTCAGTCCATAGGCCTACATCATGTGGCAAACCGGTGAGCATGTGGCTCTATTAGTATAGGAGATACCTGAAAACATATCACACTTTTCATCATAGTGCTTTTACCAATGCATAAAATGCATGGAGAAGTCATTTCGAATGACTGGTCCTCAGTGTTGTGAGAACGATGACTGGTGAAAATTTTTGGTGGTTTCTTGTTCAGTCCATAGGCCTACATCATGTGGCAAACCGGTGAGCATGTGGCTCTATTAGTATAGGAGATACCTGAAAACATATCACACTTTTCATCATAGTGCTTTTACCAACGCATAAAATGCATGGAGAAGTCATTTCGAATGACTGGTCCTCAGTGTTGTGAGAACGATTACTGGTTAAAATTTTTGGTGGTTTCTTGTTCAGTCCATAGGCTTACATCATGTGGGAAACCGGTGAGCATGTGGCTCTATTAGTATAGGAGATACCTGAAAACATATCACACTTTTCATCATAGTGCTTTTACCAATGCATAAAATGCCTGGAGAAGTCATTTCGAATGACTGGTCCTCAGTGTTGTGAGAACGATGACTGGTTAAAATTTTTGGTGGTTTCTTGTTCAGTCCATAGGCCTACATCATGTGGCAAACCGGTGAGCATGTGGCTCTATTAGTATAGGAGATACCTGAAAACATATCACACTTTTCATCATAGTGCTTTTACCAATGCATAAAATGCATGGAGAAGTCATTTCGAATGACTGGTCCTCAGTGTTGTGAGAACGATGACTGGTTAAAATTTTTGGTGGTTTCTTGTTCAGTCCATAGGCCTACAACATGTGGCAAACCGGTGAGCATGTGGCTCTATTAGTATAGGAGATACCTGAAAACATATCACACTTTTCATCATAGTGCTTTTACCAATGCATAAAATGCATGGAGAAGTCATTTCGAATGACTGGTCCTCAGTGTTGTGAGAACGATGACTGGTTAAAATTTTTGATGGTTTCTTGTTCAGTCCATAGGCCTACATCATGTGGCAAACCGGTGAGCATGTGGCTCTATTAGTATAGGAGATGCCTGAAAACATATCACACTTTTCATCATAGTGCTTTTACCAATGCATAAAATGCATGGAGAAGTCATTTCGAATGACTGGTCCTCAGTGTTGTGAGAACGATGACTGGTTAAAATTTTTGGTGGTTTCTTGTTCAGTCCATAGGCCTACATCATGTGGCAAACCGGTGAGCATGTGGCTCTCTTAGTATAGGAGATACCTGAAAATATATCACACTTTTCATCATAGTGCTTTTACCAATGCATAAAATGACTGGAGAAGTCATTTCGAATGACTGGTCCTCAGTGTTGTGAGAACGATGACTGGTTAAAATTTTTGGTGGTTTCTTGTTCAGTCCATAGGCCTACATCATGTGGCAAACCGGTGAGCATGTGGCTCTATTAGTATAGGAGATACCTGAAAACATATCACACTTTTCATCATAGTGCTTTTACCAATGCATAAAATGCATGGAGAAGTCATTTCGAATGACTGGTCCTCAGTGTTGTGAGAACGATGACTGGTTAAAATTTTTGATGGTTTCTTGTTCAGTCCATAGGCCTACATCATGTGGCAAACCGGTGAGCATGTGGCTCTATTAGTATAGGAGATGCCTGAAAACATATCACACTTTTCATCATAGTGCTTTTACCAATGCATAAAATGCATGGAGAAGTCATTTCGAATGACTGGTCCTCAGTGTTGTGAGAACGATGACTGGTTAAAATTTTTGGTGGTTTCTTGTTCAGTCCATAGGCCTACATCATGTGGCAAACCGGTGAGCATGTGGCTCTCTTAGTATAGGAGATACCTGAAAATATATCACACTTTTCATCATAGTGCTTTTACCAATGCATAAAATGACTGGAGAAGTCATTTCGAATGACTGGTCCTCAGTGTTGTGAGAACGATGACTGGTTAAAATTTTTGGTGGTTTCTTGTTCAGTCCATAGGCCTACATCATGTGGCAAACCGGTGAGCATGTGGCTCTATTAGTATAGGAGATACCTGAAAACATATCACACTTTTCATCATAGTGCTTTTACCAATGCATAAAATGCATGGAGAAGTCATTTCGAATGACTGGTCCTCAGTGTTGTGAGAACGATGACTGGTTAAAATTTTTGGTGGTTTCTTGTTCAGTCCATAGGCCTACATCATGTGGCAAACCGGTGAGCATGTGGCTCTCTTAGTATAGGAGATACCTGAAAATATATCACACTTTTCATCATAGTGCTTTTACCAATGCATAAAATGACTGGAGAAGTCATTTCGAATGACTGGTCCTCAGTGTTGTGAGAACGATGACTGGTTAAAATTTTTGGTGGTTTCTTGTTCAGTCCATAGGCCTACATCATGTGGCAAACCGGTGAGCATGTGGCTCTATTAGTATAGGAGATACCTGAAAACATATCACACTTTTCATCATAGTGCTTTTACCAATGCATAAAATGCATGGAGAAGTCATTTCGAATGACTGGTCCTCAGTGTTGTGAGAACGATGACTGGTTAAAATTTTTGGTGGTTTCTTGTTCAGTCCATAGGCCTACATCATGTGGCAAACCGGTGAGCATGTGGCTCTCTTAGTATAGGAGATACCTGAAAACATATCACACTTTTCATCATAGTGCTTTTACCAATGCATAAAATGCATGGAGAAGTCATTTCGAATGACTGGTCCTCAGTGTTGTGAGAACGATGACTGGTTAAAATTTTTGGTGGTTTCTTGTTCAGTCCATAGGCCGACATCATGTGGCAAACCGGTGAGCATGTGGCTCTATTAGTATAGGAGATACCTGAAAACATATCACACTTTTTATCACAGTGCTTTTACCAATGCATAAAATGCATGGAGAAGTCATTTCGAATGACTGGTCCTCAGTGTTGTGAGAACGATGACTGGTTAAAATTTTTGGTGGTTTCTTGTTCAGTCCATAGGCCTACATCATGTGGCAAGCCGGTGAGCATGTGGCTCTATTAGTATAGGAGATACCTGAAAACATATCACACTTTTCATCATAGTGCTTTTACCAATGCATAAAATGCATGGAGAAGTCATTTCGAATGACTGGTCCTCAGTGTTGTGAGAACGATGACTGGTTAAAATTTTTGGTGGTTTCTTGTTCAGTCCATAGGCCTACATCATGTGGCAAACCGGTGAGCATGTGGCTCTATTAGTATAGGAGATACCTGAAAATATATCACACTTTTCATCATAGTGCCTCTACCAATGCATAAAATGACTGGAGAAGTCATTTCGAATGACTGGTCCTCAGTGTTGTGAGAACGATGACTGGTTAAAATTTTTGGTGGTTTCTTGTTCAGTCCATAGGCCTACATCATGTGGCAAACCGGTGAGCATGTGGCTCTATTAGTATAGGAGATACCTGAAAACATATCACACTTTTCATCATAGTGCTTTTACCAATGCATAAAATGCATGGAGAAGTCATTTCGAATGACTGGTCCTCAGTGTTGTGAGAACGATGACTGGTTAGAATTTTTGGTAGTTTCTTGTTCAGTCCATAGGCCTACATCATGTGGCAAACCGGTGAGCATGTGGCTCTATTAGTATAGGAGATACCTGAAAACATATCACACTTTTCATCATAGTGCTTTTACCAATGCATAAAATGCATGGAGAAGTCATTTCGAATGACTGGTCCTCAGTGTTGTGAGAACGATGACTGGTTAAAATTTTTGGTGGTTTCTTGTTCAGTCCATAGGCCTACATCATGTGGCAAACCGGTGAGCATGTGGCTCTATTAGTATAAGAGATACCTGAAAACATATCACACTTTTCATCATAGTGCTTTTACCAATGCATAAAATGCATGGAGAAGTCATTTCGAATGACTGGTCCTCAGTGTTGTGAGAACGATGACTGGTTAAAATTTTTGGTGGTTTCTTGTTCAGTCCATAGGCCTACATCATGTGGCAAACCGGTGAGCATGTGGCTCTATTAGTATAGGAGATACCTGAAAACATCACACTTTTCATCATAGTGCTTTTACCAATGCATAAAATGCATGGAGAAGTCATTTCGAATGACTGGTCCTCAGTGTTGTGAGAACGATGACTGGTTAAAATTTTTGGTGGTTTCTTGTTCAGTCCATAGGCCTACATCATGTGGGAAACCGGTGAGCATGTGGCTCTATTAGTATAGGAGATACCTGAAAACATATCACACTTTTCATCATAGTGCTTTTACCAATGCATAAAATGCCTGGAGAAGTCATTTCAAATGACTGGTCCTCAGTGTTGTGAGAACGATGACTGGTTAAAATTTTTGGTGGTTTCTTGTTCAGTCCATAGGCCTACATCATGTGGCAAACCGGTGAGCATGTGGCTCTATTAGTATAGGAGATACCTGAAAACATATCACACTTTTCATCATAGTGCTTTTACCAATGCATAAAATGCATGGAGAAGTCATTTCGAATGACTGGTCCTTAGTGTTGTGAGAACGATGACTGGTTAAAATTTTTGGTGGTTTCTTGTTCAGTCCATAGGCCTACATCATGTGGCAAACCGGTGAGCATGTGGCTCTATTAGTATAGGAGATACCTGAAAACATATCACACTTTTCATCAGTGCTTTTACCAATGCATAAAATGCATGGAGAAGTCATTTCGAATGACTGGTCCTCAGTGTTGTGAGAACGATGACTGGTTAAAATTTTTGGTGGTTTCTTGTTCAGTCCATAGGCCTACATCATGTGGCAAACCGGTGAGCATGTGGCTCTATTAGTATAGGAGATACCTGAAAACATATCACACTTTTCATCATAGTGCTTTTACCAATGCATAAAATGCATGGAGAAGTCATTTCGAATGACTGGTCCTCAGTGTTGTGAGAACGATGACTGGTTAAAATTTTTGGTGGTTTCTTGTTCAGTCCATAGGCCTACATCATGTGGCAAACCGGTGAGCATGTGGCTCTATTAGTATAGGAGATACCTGAAAACATATCACACTTTTCATCATAGTGCTTTTACCAATGCATAAAATGCATGGAGAAGTCATTTCGAATGACTGGTCCTCAGTGTTGTGAGAACGATGACTGGTTAAAATTTTTGGTGGTTTCTTGTTCAGTCCATTAGCCTACATCATGTGGCAAACCGGTGAGCATGTGGCTCTATTAGTATAGGAGATACCTGAAAACATATCACACTTTTCATCATAGTGCTTTTACCAATGCATAAAATGCATGGAGAAGTCATTTCGAATGACTGGTCCTCAGTGTTGCGAGAACGATGGCTGGTTAAAATTTTTGGTGGTTTCTTGTTCAGTCCATAGGCCTACATCATGTGGCAAACCGGTGAGCATGTGGCTCTATTAGTATAGGAGATACCTGAAAACATATCACACTTTTCATCATAGTGCTTTTACCAATGCATAAAATGCATGGAGAAGTCATTTCGAATGACTGGTCCTCAGTGTTGTGAGAACGATGACTGGTTAAAATTTTTGGTGGTTTCTTGTTCAGTCCATTAGCCTACATCATGTGGCAAACCGGTGAGCATGTGGCTCTATTAGTATAGGAGATACCTGAAAACATATCACACTTTTCATCATAGTGCTTTTACCAATGCATAAAATGCATGGAGAAGTCATTTCGAATGACTGGTCCTCAGTGTTGTGAGAACGATGACTGGTTAAAATTTTTGGTGGTTTCTTGTTCAGTCCATAGGCCTACATCATGTGGCAAACCGGTGAGCATGTGGCTCTATTAGTATAGGAGATACCTGAAAACATATCACACTTTTCATCATAGTGCTTTTACCAATGCATAAAATGCATGGAGAAGTCATTTCGAATGACTGGTCCTCAGTGTTGTGAGAACGATGACTGGTTAAAATTTTTGGTGGTTTCTTGTTCAGTCCATAGGCCTACATCATGTGGCAAACCGGTGAGCATGTGGCTCTATTAGTATAGGAGATACCTGAAAACATATCACACTTTTCATCATAGTGCTTTTACCAATGCATAAAATGCATGGAGAAGTCATTTCGAATGACTGGTCCTCAGTGTTGTGAGAACGATGACTGGTTAAAATTTTTGGTGGTTTCTTGTTCAGTCCATAGGCCTACATCATGTGGCAAACCGGTGAGCATGTGGCTCTATTAGTATAGGAGATACCTGAAAACATATCACACTTTTCATCATAGTGCTTTTACCAATGCATAAAATGCATGGAGAAGTCATTTCGAATGACTGGTCCTCAGTGTTGTGAGAACGATGACTGGTTAAAATTTTTGGTGGTTTCTTGTTCAGTCCATAGGCCTACATCATGTGGCAAACCGGTGAGCATGTGGCTCTATTAGTATAGGAGATACCTGAAAACATATCACACTTTTCATCATAGTGCTTTTACCAATGCATAAAATGCATGGAGAAGTCATTTCGAATGACTGGTCCTCAGTGTTGTGAGAACGATGACTGGTTAAAATTTTTGGTGGTTTCTTGTTCAGTCCATAGGCCTACATCATGTGGCAAACCGGTGAGCATGTGGCTCTATTAGTATAGGAGATACCTGAAAACATATCACACTTTTCATCATAGTGCTTTTACCAATGCATAAAATGCATGGAGATGTCATTTCGAATGACTGGTCCTCAGTGTTGTGAGAACGATGACTGGTTAAAATTTTTGGTGGTTTCTTGTTCAGTCCATAGGCCTACATCATGTAGCAAACCGGTGAGCATGTGGCTCTATTAGTATAGGAGATACCTGAAAACATATCACACTTTTCATCATAGTGCTTTTACCAATGCATAAAATGCATGGAGAAGTCATTTCGAATGACTGGTCCTCAGTGTTGTGAGAACGATGACTGGTTAAAATTTTTGGTGGTTTCTTGTTCAGTCCATAGGCCTACATCATGTGGCAAACCGGTGAGCATGTGGCTCTATTAGTATAGGAGATACCTGAAAACATATCACACTTTTCATCATAGTGCTTTTACCAATGCATAAAATGCATGGAGAAGTCATTTCGAATGACTGGTCCTCAGTGTTGTGAGAACGATGACTGGTTAAAATTTTTGGTGGTTTCTTGTTCAGTCCATTAGCCTACATCATGTGGCAAACCGGTGAGCATGTGGCTCTATTAGTATAGGAGATACCTGAAAACATATCACACTTTTCATCATAGTGCTTTTACCAATGCATAAAATGCATGGAGAAGTCATTTCGAATGACTGGTCCTCAGTGTTGTGAGAACGATGACTGGTTAAAATTTTTGGTGGTTTCTTGTTCAGTCCATAGGCCTACATCATGTGGCAAACCGGTGAGCATGTGGCTCTATTAGTATAGGAGATACCTGAAAACATATCACACTTTTCATCATAGTGCTTTTACCAATGCATAAAATGCATGGAGAAGTCATTTCGAATGACTGGTCCTCAGTGTTGTGAGAACGATGACTGGTTAAAATTTTTGGTGGTTTCTTGTTCAGTCCATAGGCCTACATCATGTGGCAAACCGGTGAGCATGTGGCTCTATTAGTATAGGAGATACCTGAAAACATATCACACTTTTCATCATAGTGCTTTTACCAATGCATAAAATGCATGGAGAAGTCATTTCGAATGACTGGTCCTCAGTGTTGTGAGAACGATGACTGGTTAAAATTTTTGGTGGTTTCTTGTTCAGTCCATAGGCCTACATCATGTGGCAAACCGGTGAGCATGTGGCTCTATTAGTATAGGAGATACCTGAAAACATATCACACTTTTCATCATAGTGCTTTTACCAATGCATAAAATGCATGGAGAAGTCATTTCGAATGACTGGTCCTCAGTGTTGTGAGAACGATGACTGGTTAAAATTTTTGGTGGTTTCTTGTTCAGTCCATAGGCCTACATCATGTGGCAAACCGGTGAGCATGTGGCTCTATTAGTATAGGAGATACCTGAAAACATATCACACTTTTCATCATAGTGCTTTTACCAATGCATAAAATGCATGGAGAAGTCATTTCGAATGACTGGTCCTCAGTGTTGTGAGAACGATGACTGGTTAAAATTTTTGGTGGTTTCTTGTTCAGTCCATAGGCCTACATCATGTGGCAAACCGGTGAGCATGTGGCTCTATTAGTATAGGAGATACCTGAAAACATATCACACTTTTCATCATAGTGCTTTTACCAATGCATAAAATGCATGGAGATGTCATTTCGAATGACTGGTCCTCAGTGTTGTGAGAACGATGACTGGTTAAAATTTTTGGTGGTTTCTTGTTCAGTCCATAGGCCTACATCATGTAGCAAACCGGTGAGCATGTGGCTCTATTAGTATAGGAGATACCTGAAAACATATCACACTTTTCATCATAGTGCTTTTACCAATGCATAAAATGCATGGAGAAGTCATTTCGAATGACTGGTCCTCAGTGTTGTGAGAACGATGACTGGTTAAAATTTTTGGTGGTTTCTTGTTCAGTCCATAGGCCTACATCATGTGGCAAACCGGTGAGCATGTGGCTCTATTAGTATAGGAGATACCTGAAAACATATCACACTTTTCATCATAGTGCTTTTACCAATGCATAAAATGCATGGAGAAGTCATTTCGAATGACTGGTCCTCAGTGTTGTGAGAACGATGACTGGTTAAAATTTTTGGTGGTTTCTTGTTCAGTCCATTAGCCTACATCATGTGGCAAACCGGTGAGCATGTGGCTCTATTAGTATAGGAGATACCTGAAAACATATCACACTTTTCATCATAGTGCTTTTACCAATGCATAAAATGCATGGAGAAGTCATTTCGAATGACTGGTCCTCAGTGTTGTGAGAACGATGACTGGTTAAAATTTTTGGTGGTTTCTTGTTCAGTCCATAGGCCTACATCATGTGGCAAACCGGTGAGCATGTGGCTCTATTAGTATAGGAGATACCTGAAAACATATCACACTTTTCATCATAGTGCTTTTACCAATGCATAAAATGCATGGAGAAGTCATTTCGAATGACTGGTCCTCAGTGTTGTGAGAACGATGACTGGTTAAAATTTTTGGTGGTTTCTTGTTCAGTCCATTAGCCTACATCATGTGGCAAACCGGTGAGCATGTGGCTCTATTAGTATAGGAGATACCTGAAAACATATCACACTTTTCATCATAGTGCTTTTACCAATGCATAAAATGCATGGAGAAGTCATTTCGAATGACTGGTCCTCAGTGTTGTGAGAATGATGACTGGTTAAAATTTTTGGTGGTTTCTTGTTCAGTCCATAGGCCTACAACATGTGGCAAACCGGTGAGCATGTGGCTCTATTAGTATAGGAGATACCTGAAAACATATCACACTTTTCATCATAGTGCTTTTACCAATGCATAAAATGCATGGAGAAGTCATTTCGAATGACTGGTCCTCAGTGTTGTGAGAACGATGACTGGTTAAAATTTTTGGTGGTTTCTTGTTCAGTTCATAGGCCTACATCATGTGGCAAACCGGTGAGCATGTGGCTCTATTAGTATAGGAGATGCCTGAAAACATATCACACTTTTCATCATAGTGCTTTTACCAATGCATAAAATGCATGGAGAAGTCATTTCGAATGACTGGTCCTCAGTGTTGTGAGAACGATGACTGGTTAAAATTTTTGGTGGTTTCTTGTTCAGTCCATAGGCCTACATCATGTGCCAAACCGGTGAGCATGTGGCTCTATTAGTATAGGAGATACCTGAAAACATATCACACTTTTCATCATAGTGCTTTTACCAATGCATAAAATGCATGGAGAAGTCATTTCGAATGACTGGTCCTCAGTGTTGTGAGAACGATGACTGGTTAAAATTTTTGGTGGTTTCTTGTTCAGTCCATAGGCCTACATCATGTGGCAAACCGGTGAGCATGTGGCTCTATTAGTATAGGAGATACCTGAAAACATATCACACTTTTCATCATAGTGCTTTTACCAATGCATAAAATGCATGGAGAAGTCATTTCGAATGACTGGTCCTCAGTGTTGTGAGAACGATGACTGGTTAAAATTTTTGGTGGTTTCTTGTTCAGTCCATAGGCCTACATCATGTGGCAAACCGGTGAGCATGTGGCTCTATTAGTATAGGAGATACCTGAAAACATATCACACTTTTCATCATAGTGCTTTTACCAATGCATAAAATGCATGGAGAAGTCATTTCGAATGACTGGTCCTCAGTGTTGTGAGAACGATGACTGGTTAAAATTTTTGGTGGTTTCTTGTTCAGTCCATAGGCCTACATCATGTGGCAAACCGGTGAGCATGTGGCTCTATTAGTATAGGAGATACCTGAAAACATATCACACTTTTCATCATAGTGCTTTTACCAATGCATAAAATGCATGGAGAAGTCATTTCGAATGACTGGTCCTCAGTGTTGTGAGAACGATGACTGGTTAAAATTTTTGGTGGTTTCTTGTTCAGTCCATAGGCCTACATCATGTGGCAAACCGGTGAGCATGTGGCTCTATTAGTATAGGAGATACCTGAAAACATATCACACTTTTCATCATAGTGCTTTTACCAATGCATAAAATGCATGGAGAAGTCATTTCGAATGACTGGTCCTCAGTGTTGTGAGAACGATGACTGGTTAAAATTTTTGGTGGTTTCTTGTTCAGTCCATAGGCCTACATCATGTGGCAAACCGGTGAGCATGTGGCTCTATTAATATAGGAGATACCTGAAAACATATCACACTTTTCATCATAGTGCTTTTACCAATGCATAAAATGCATGGAGAAGTCATTTCGAATGACTGGTCCTCAGTGTTGTGAGAACGATGACTGGTTAAAATTTTTGGTGGTTTCTTGTTCAGTCCATATGCCTACAACATGTGGCAAACCGGTGAGCATGTGGCTCTATTAGTATAGGAGATACCTGAAAACATATCACACTTTTCATCATAGTGCTTTTACCAATGCATAAAATGCATGGAGAAGTCATTTCGAATGACTGGTCCTCAGTGTTGTGAGAACGATGACTGGTTAAAATTTTTGGTGGTTTCTTGTTCAGTCCATAGGCCTACATCATGTGGCAAACCGGTGAGCATGTGGCTCTATTAGTATAGGAGATACCTGAAAACATATCACACTTTTCATCATAGTGCTTTTACCAATGCATAAAATGCATGGAGAAGTCATTTCGAATGACTGGTCCTCAGTGTTGTGAGAACGATGACTGGTTAAAATTTTTGGTGGTTTCTTGTTCAGTCCATTAGCCTACATCATGTGGCAAACCGGTGAGCATGTGGCTCTATTAGTATAGGAGATACCTGAAAACATATCACACTTTTCATCATAGTGCTTTTACCAATGCATAAAATGCATGGAGAAGTCATTTCGAATGACTGGTCCTCAGTGTTGTGAGAACGATGACTGGTTAAAATTTTTGGTGGTTTCTTGTTCAGTCCATAGGCCTACATCATGTGGCAAACCGGTGAGCATGTGGCTCTATTAGTATAGGAGATACCTGAAAACATATCACACTTTTCATCATAGTGCTTTTACCAATGCATAAAATGCATGGAGAAGTCATTTCGAATGACTGGTCCTCAGTGTTGTGAGAACGATGACTGGTTAAAATTTTTGGTGGTTTCTTGTTCAGTCCATAGGCCTACATCATGTGGCAAACCGGTGAGCATGTGGCTCTATTAGTATAGGAGATACCTGAAAACATATCACACTTTTCATCATAGTGCTTTTACCAATGCATAAAATGCATGGAGAAGTCATTTCGAATGACTGGTCCTCAGTGTTGTGAGAACGATGACTGGTTAAAATTTTTGGTGGTTTCTTGTTCAGTCCATTAGCCTACATCATGTGGCAAACCGGTGAGCATGTGGCTCTATTAGTATAGGAGATACCTGAAAACATATCACACTTTTCATCATAGTGCTTTTACCAATGCATAAAATGCATGGAGAAGTCATTTCGAATGACTGGTCCTCAGTGTTGTGAGAACGATGACTGGTTAAAATTTTTGGTGGTTTCTTGTTCAGTCCATTAGCCTACATCATGTGGCAAACCGGTGAGCATGTGGCTCTATTAGTATAGGAGATACCTGAAAACATATCACACTTTTCATCATAGTGCTTTTACCAATGCATAAAATGCATGGAGAAGTCATTTCGAATGACTGGTCCTCAGTGTTGTGAGAACGATGACTGGTTAAAATTTTTGGTGGTTTCTTGTTCAGTCCATTAGCCTACATCATGTGGCAAACCGGTGAGCATGTGGCTCTATTAGTATAGGAGATACCTGAAAACATATCACACTTTTCATCATAGTGCTTTTACCAATGCATAAAATGCATGGAGAAGTCATTTCGAATGACTGGTCCTCAGTGTTGTGAGAATGATGACTGGTTAAAATTTTGGTGGTTTCTTGTTCAGTCCATAGGCCTACAACATGTGGCAAACCGGTGAGCATGTGGCTCTATTACTATAGGAGATACCTGAAAACATATCACACTTTTCATCATAGTGCTTTTACCAATGCATAAAATGCATGGAGAAGTCATTTCGAATGACTGGTCCTCAGTGTTGTGAGAACGATGACTGGTTAAAATTTTTGGTGGTTTCTTGTTCAGTTCATAGGCCTACATCATGTGGCAAACCGGTGAGCATGTGGCTCTATTAGTATAGGAGATGCCTGAAAACATATCACACTTTTCATCATAGTGCTTTTACCAATGCATAAAATGCATGGAGAAGTCATTTCGAATGACTGGTCCTCAGTGTTGTGAGAACGATGACTGGTTAAAATTTTTGGTGGTTTCTTGTTCAGTCCATAGGCCTACATCATGTGGCAAACCGGTGAGCATGTGGCTCTATTAGTATAGGAGATACCTGAAAACATATCACACTTTTCATCATAGTGCTTTTACCAATGCATAAAATGCATGGAGAAGTCATTTCGAATGACTGGTCCTCAGTGTTGTGAGAACGATGACTGGTTAAAATTTTTGGTGGTTTCTTGTTCAGTCCATTAGCTTACATCATGTGGCAAACCGGTGAGCATGTGGCTCTATTAGTATAGGAGATACCTGAAAACATATCACACTTTTCATCATAGTGCTTTTACCAATGCATAAAATGCATGGAGAAGTCATTTCGAATGACTGGTCCTCAGTGTTGTGAGAATGATGACTGGTTAAAATTTTTGGTGGTTTCTTGTTCAGTCCATAGGCCTACAACATGTGGCAAACCGGTGAGCATGTGGCTCTATTAGTATAGGAGATACCTGAAAACATATCACACTTTTCATCATAGTGCTTTTACCAATGCATAAAATGCATGGAGAAGTCATTTCGAATGACTGGTCCTCAGTGTTGTGAGAACGATGACTGGTTAAAATTTTTGGTGGTTTCTTGTTCAGTTCATAGGCCTACATCATGTGGCAAACCGGTGAGCATGTGGCTCTATTAGTATAGGAGATGCCTGAAAACATATCACACTTTTCATCATAGTGCTTTTACCAATGCATAAAATGCATGGAGAAGTCATTTCGAATGACTGGTCCTCAGTGTTGTGAGAACGATGACTGGTTAAAATTTTTGGTGGTTTCTTGTTCAGTCCATAGGCCTACATCATGTGCCAAACCGGTGAGCATGTGGCTCTATTAGTATAGGAGATACCTGAAAACATATCACACTTTTCATCATAGTGCTTTTACCAATGCATAAAATGCATGGAGAAGTCATTTCGAATGACTGGTCCTCAGTGTTGTGAGAACGATGACTGGTTAAAATTTTTGGTGGTTTCTTGTTCAGTCCATAGGCCTACATCATGTGGCAAACCGGTGAGCATGTGGCTCTATTAGTATAGGAGATACCTGAAAACATATCACACTTTTCATCATAGTGCTTTTACCAATGCATAAAATGCATGGAGAAGTCATTTCGAATGACTGGTCCTCAGTGTTGTGAGAACGATGACTGGTTAAAATTTTTGGTGGTTTCTTGTTCAGTCCATAGGCCTACATCATGTGGCAAACTGGTGAGCATGTGGCTCTATTAGTATAGGAGATACCTGAAAACATATCACACTTTTCATCACAGTGCTTTTACCAATGCATAAAATGCATGGAGAAGTCATTTCGAATGACTGGTCCTCAGTGTTGTGAGAACGATGACTGGTTAAAATTTTTGGTGGTTTCTTGTTCAGTCCATAGGCCTACATCATGTGGCAAACCGGTGAGCATGTGGCTCTATTAGTATAGGAGATACCTGAAAACATATCACACTTTTCATCATAGTGCTTTTACCAATGCATAAAATGCATGGAGAAGTCATTTCGAATGACTGGTCCTCAGTGTTGTGAGAACGATGACTGGTTAAAATTTTTGGTGGTTTCTTGTTCAGTCCATAGGCCTACATCATGTGGCAAACCGGTGAGCATGTGGCTCTATTAGTATAGGAGATACCTGAAAACATATCACACTTTTCATCATAGTGCTTTTACCAATGCATAAAATGCATGGAGAAGTCATTTCGAATGACTGGTCCTCAGTGTTGTGAGAACGATGACTGGTTAAAATTTTGGGTGGTTTCTTGTTCAGTCCATAGGCCTACATCATGTGGCAAACCGGTGAGCATGTGGCTCTATTAGTATAGGAGATACCTGAAAACATATCACACTTTTCATCATAGTGCTTTTACCAATGCATAAAATGCATGGAGAAGTCATTTCGAATGACTGGTCCTCAGTGTTGTGAGAACGATGACTGGTTAAAATTTTGGGTGGTTTCTTGTTCAGTCCATAGGCCTACATCATGTGGCAAACCGGTGAGCATGTGGCTCTATTAGTATAGGAGATACCTGAAAACATATCACACTTTTCATCATAGTGCTTTTACCAATGCATAAAATGCATGGAGAAGTCATTTCGAATGACTGGTCCTCAGTGTTGTGAGAACGATGACTGGTTAAAATTTTGGTGGTTTCTTGTTCAGTCCATAGGCCTACATCATGTGGCAAACCGGTGAGCATGTGGCTCTATTAGTATAGGAGATACCTGAAAACATATCACACTTTTCATCATAGTGCTTTTACCAATGCATAAAATGCATAGAGAAGTCATTTCGAATGACTGGTCCTCAGTGTTGTGAGAACGATGACTGGTTAAAATTTTTGGTGGTTTCTTGTTCAGTCCATAGGCCTACATCATGTGGCAAACTGGTGAGCATGTGGCTCTATTAGTATAGGAGATACCTGAAAACATATCACACTTTTCATCATAGTGCTTTTACCAATGCATAAAATGCATGGAGAAGTCATTTCGAATGACTGGTCCTCAGTGTTGTGAGAACGATGACTGGTTAAAATTTTTGGTGGTTTCTTGTTCAGTCCATAGGCCTACATCATGTGGCAAACCGGTGAGCATGTGGCTCTATTAGTATAGGAGATACCTGAAAACATATCACACTTTTCATCATAGTGCTTTTACCAATGCATAAAATGCATGGAGAAGTCATTTCGAATGACTGGTCCTCAGTGTTGTGAGAACGATGACTGGTTCAAAATTTTTGGTGGTTTCTTGTTCAGTCCATAGGCCTACATCATGTGGCAAACGGTGAGCATGTGGCTCTATTAGTATAGGAGATACCTGAAAACATATCACACTTTTCATCATAGTGCTTTTACCAATGCATAAAATGCATGGAGAAGTCATTTCGAATGACTGGTCCTCAGTGTTGTGAGAACGATGACTGGTTAAAATTTTTGGTGGTTTCTTGTTCAGTCCATAGGCCTACATCATGTGGCAAACCGGTGAGCATGTGGCTCTATTAGTATAGGAGATACCTGAAAACATATCACACTTTTCATCATAGTGCTTTTACCAATGCATAAAATGCATGGAGAAGTCATTTCGAATGACTGGTCCTCAGTGTTGTGAGAACGATGACTGGTTAAAATTTTTGGTGGTTTCTTGTTCAGTCCATAGGCCTACATCATGTGGCAAACCGGTGAGCATGTGGCTCTATTAGTATAGGAGATACCTGAAAACATATCACACTTTTCATCATAGTGCTTTTACCAATGCATAAAATGCATGGAGAAGTCATTTCGAATGACTGGTCCTCAGTGTTGTGAGAACGATGACTGGTTAAAATTTTTGGTGGTTTCTTGTTCAGTCCATAGGCCTACATCATGTGGCAAACCGGTGAGCATGTGGCTCTATTAGTATAGGAGATACCTGAAAACATATCACACTTTTCATCATAGTGCTTTTACCAATGCATAAAATGCATGGAGAAGTCATTTCGAATGACTGGTCCTCAGTGTTGTGAGAACGATGACTGGTTAAAATTTTTGGGTGGTTTCTTGTTCAGTCCATAGGCCTACATCATGTGGCAAACCGGTGAGCATGTGGCTCTATTAGTATAGGAGATACCTGAAAACATATCACACTTTTCATCATAGTGCTTTTACCAATGCATAAAATGCATGGAGAAGTCATTTCGAATGACTGGTCCTCAGTGTTGTGAGAACGATGACTGGTTAAAATTTTTGGTGGTTTCTTGTTCAGTCCATAGGCCTACATCATGTGGCAAACCGGTGAGCATGTGGCTCTATTAGTATAGGAGATACCTGAAAACATATCACACTTTTCATCATAGTGCTTTTACCAATGCATAAAATGCATGGAGAAGTCATTTCGAATGACTGGTCCTCAGTGTTGTGAGAACGATGACTGGTTAAAATTTTGGTGGTTTCTTGTTCAGTCCATAGGCCTACATCATGTGGCAAACCGGTGAGCATGTGGCTCTATTAGTATAGGAGATACCTGAAAACATATCACACTTTTCATCATAGTGCTTTTACCAATGCATAAAATGCATGGAGAAGTCATTTCGAATGACTGGTCCTCAGTGTTGTGAGAACGATGACTGGTTAAAATTTTTGGTGGTTTCTTGTTCAGTCCATAGGCCTACATCATGTGGCAAACCGGTGAGCATGTGGCTCTATTAGTATAGGAGATACCTGAAAACATATCACACTTTTCATCATAGTGCTTTTACCAATGCATAAAATGCATAGAGAAGTCATTTCGAATGACTGGTCCTCAGTGTTGTGAGAACGATGACTGGTTAAAATTTTTGGTGGTTTCTTGTTCAGTCCATAGGCCTACATCATGTGGCAAACTGGTGAGCATGTGGCTCTATTAGTATAGGAGATACCTGAAAACATATCACACTTTTCATCATAGTGCTTTTACCAATGCATAAAATGCATG